>NW_024470585.1:212419-383362 GCF_017639515.1 Carcharodon carcharias
TCTAATATAAATCAATTCTAAGTTCTACACCAGATAAAGAAAAAGAGTTTCGATTGGAAATCCCCAAAATAGTTAGCCAATGTCATTATGTTTAACCTAAAAATGAAATATTCTGTAAATTTGAGAGAATCTCCGGACTGATCAATTCTGTAGTTTCACTGTAAATCCATCGATAGGATGCTTAAGGCCAGCTAGTGAAAAGATGTGTTTGGGGAAACGTATTTTCTTCCATTGGAATCAAGGAAGATTCTTCTGCTTTCACATGCTAAGATTCTTTTCGATTCATCGTTGGAAAGCATATTCATCATTCTAGCTATATTTCACTATCCTGCTTGTTCTCACTGTCCCTGTTGTTACGAAGGATGTGTCTGACCATGTTGCCTGCGGATTGATCCAAGCAGTTGGAATCCGCCATACCACCTGTCCGTAGTGGAGAAGTTATGCAGTGAAATAACTTTGCCCGTAAATCCATTATTCGAAGGCCCTTACAGTCTGAAATTGGTGGATTCATAACAGAGAACAAGTGAAGGGTAATGCAATTAAACAATTACTTTCATCCTGTCTTCACGTAGGAAAACACAAATATTGTCCCACAAATGCCAGGGAACCAAAGGTCTAGTAAGAAGGAGGAATTAAAGGAAATTGGTATTAAAGTAACATTGGTGCTGGAATAGTTAACGGCAATGAAAGCAAACAAATATCCATGTCCTGATAACCTACATTTAGGGCCACAAAGGAGGTTCCATGGGAATTGTGGGAGTGTTGATTGCCAGCTTCCAAAATGCTGGAAATTCTCGATCTGTCCCTGCAGATTGGAGGGCGGTAAATGTAGCCCTGCTGTTAGAAAGTGAGGGAGACAACAGGGAATTTCCAACTGGTTAGCCTAACATCAGTGGTAGGGAAAATGGTAAATCCCATTGTACGGGATGCGATAACAAGACAGTTAGATAACACAAACGGGGTTAGACAAAATATCTGTGGATTTATGAAATGCAAATTATGATGGACAAACACACTATAGTCTTTTTAAGAGGTAACTAACACAATAGGTTAGTGATAATCGGTGGAAGTGGTACATTGTTATGTTCAGAACGCTTTTGAAAAAGTCACACAGTAGAAGTTTCCACTGGCTGGAGGGTGTAGACCAAAGTATCACAGCGTCAGGGGACTAGGAGGGCCATTTAGGACTGAAGTAGGCAAAAACCTTTGCGCTCGGACGATGGTGAACCTTGAGAAAATCTCCAACACAGAGGACTGCGGAGTCCAAGTCTCTGAAAATATTTGGGAAGGAAATAGGTAGAGATTTATGTAGCCCAATGGTACCAAGGAGTATGGGGAAAGAGCGGGAATATGGCTTTGAAATGGAAGATTGGCCATGATGATATTGAATGGACTTGCAGGGTGGAAGGGCCGAATGGGCTATGACTGCTCCTAATTTCTATATTGCCTTGTTTCTAGACAGTGGACTGCACACAAATTCCACGAAACCATGGAACAGGAGATTATGGATCCTGTCGGAAGGTGCTCTAAACAGACTGTCAAAGCCCTTTGATAGAATGTCTCAATGCCAGAACTTGCAAAGAAGCACCGTGGTATTGATTTTCTGAGGTGACAAAGCCCATCCCCGCCAGTGAATGCACAGATATTAGACCCTCTGCAATTTGCCCTCGAGCTGGCTGTGCTCTGAAAGTGACAGTCCTCGAACCCCTGATGCAATGTGCCTTTACAACAAGGGTCGCCAGAGAAACGCAATGCCTTTTGCCTAGATTCGATCCGAGCACCCCTGTGATGTAGGAGTCTTTGCTCTGTGGCCTGTTCCCCGGTACACAGACCGAGATTAACTTCAGCAATTGCTGGAGGATCATTAACTCGGTGAAACATGAAATTGATCTGCCCGAATCTTGCTGTTTTTATTTTCAGTACGGAGATTTGCCCATTGCACGGTGATGCAGTTGGAACTTTCCAAGGACCAGGACTACAAGATGAGGGGCGCAGTAAAGCCTGGCTAGCAGCTTTGGACAAGGTTACTGTCCAGGGCACTTTCTGTCAGAGTACACCGTGCGGCAGGAAACTTCGTAGAGCCCCTCCGGCACTATGCCAGACATGAAATGTATATTGCAAGTATCAAGCTATTCCGATTGTATTGAGGCAACTCGGAGTGTAATTTGCTGCATGGGGAAAAGTTAAATTCCACTGCATCTTCTGTAATATTCAGTTTGAAATGTTTTTAATGTACGTTTGAACAAGTGTGGAATGGGTTGCAGGTTGCAGGTTTTTTGGGTTGCAGGATTAAGAATATGTGTATTTATATTCGAAGAAAACAACGTGAGTGCAGCCGATCACGCCCTGTACCCGTGGAAAGCCAGTAATGGAGGAAAACCTTGTCATACTCTGTGTCTGTAATGCTGTGTGAGTGTCGAAGAAGATGAATTCGGCAACTTACAGAAAAGGGCTTCGGTTAGAGCGTCGATACCCCTGTGCACAGATGACGGGGAGATGCCACACAAGTCAGACATGAGCCATTTAAGTAACAGGTTATGAATCTGTTAAGAGCAACAGTGAGCTTCAGTGCCAATGTTATTGCATGTCTCTGGAGTTGTCTTTCCTGCGGGGCTTTTTGGAGAAGGATACACAGCTCAGACATGACTCTGGAGAATCGCAGCCTCCTCCTGCATTGTCTCTCATTCATGTATTGGTAGTGGAGCCTGCTTCTGCATAACCTATGCAGTGGGTATTGCGTGAATCCCCATCACTTAATTCTTGCAATCACTCCATGCCACTTCATTCTTGCAATCACTCCATGTTGAGCATCCTCCCAGGTATGTGCCCGTCCACCTGTTACACAGCTGTCTTTATGCTGCTGCTCTTGAGCATCTCTGGCTCGAAAGTGACCTGGTTCCACACCCATGACCAATGATACAATTGTATATAATTAGCTGGCGGTTGCAGGCTTTAACACAGTAGTGAAGCCCTGTTTCTGGCAGCTATGTGTTTGGGTGTGCCCTCAACTGACTCCTCGTTACCTAACCAATCCCCCGTAGCAAGAGATTACTTTAAAATGTTGAATGAAAGCTTCGGCAGTGATTTTAATGTGTTTATTTATTTCAATAAGGAATTTTGCAAGGGACCAGATAGCAGACTGGGCAGGAAGGTGGGATCTCATGGTGTACAGTTACAGAAAATATTGAAAAGTGTGTGCAAATTAATTTGGGAATGGGAAAAAAAGGATGGGAATACTCAATACACGGGAAGCTCCTGAGAGACTTTGAGTAACTGAAAGGTCTTGGAATTCATGCCCCAGGTCCATGAAGATAGCAGGGCAGGTGCATAAATTGGTTAAATAAAAAACAACACATATTGAGTAGCTTCCTTGTTTGGGCGAGGTATTGAATACAAAAGGAGGAAGTTAACGCTGGAACTGCATATAAAGTTGGTCAGGCCACAGCTAAATTATGTATACAGTTGAGCTCACCACATTTCGGAAGGACATAATTGATCTGGAAAGGTTCCAGGCCAGATTTACAATTAGGTGCACAACATTATGAGGGGCCTAGATATGATTGAGATGCAAGTCGTGTATTCATTCGCTGAGGGGTCAGATGCCATGGAAACAGATTTAAGCTATTTGGTAGAAGAATTCGAGGGGGCATGAGGAAATACCTTTACACCCAGAGGGTGGTCGGCGTCCGGAATTCACAGCCTTAGTCCATGGTTGATTCTAAAACACTCACCCTGTTTAAAAGGAAACTGAATCCACATCTGAAATTATGTTACCTGCAAGGCTTTGAAGCAGTTGCTGGAAAATTCTTTTAAAATGAAGAGCTGGTTTACCTTTTTTTTTTCCTTTAGCTGGTCGGTGTAGATATGATGGGATGAATGAGGTCTTTCTGTACCGTCTAATTTATATGGTTCTATGGTCCTTGACTTCTTCCTGACCTGGGAAAAATATCCCGACTCTTTGAAGGAGCCTGGTTCTCAGAACCCTTCAGAAACCCGCACCAGCAGATGGAAACTCTGCGGGGTGGGCAGGAGGGGGTGGGGGGGCGGGGGGGGGGGTGTTGCATTATAATAAGAATTTCCCCTGGGCCTTTTCTTGGTGACACGACATCAGCGGGTGTGTGTGGGGTCGAGTGTCATTTATTTATTGGACATAGCCATTTGTAAGGTGAAAAATAATCCAAGAGATGGGCCTGTTGGTTGACCAGTTTTACGGCAGAAATGATTGGAAATGCATTCCCTCTGGTGCCAAAACCTCACAGCCACACAGCCTTCCACTGGGTGTTTATTACTAACATCGAGCACCCTGCCCAATCTCTGTGATTGGGCAACATCTCAATGGTGACTTCAGTGCTACATCCAAGCAGTCGCCAATGCTGGAACATTAGTTTTATTCATATTTCGGATGTGGGGATCGCTGGCTGGTCCACCATTCATTATCCATATCTTCTTATCCTTCAGAAGGTAGTGTTGAGCTTCCCTGTTAAACTGCTGAATTCCATTTGCCACAATGATGTTAGGGAGGCTGTTCCAGGATACTTACCCAGTGACAGTGAATAAAATGTGTTAAATTTCACAAACAGGATGTTCAGTGGCTTGGAGGGGAACATCTTGGTGATCGCCATCCTATATGCCTGCTGCACTTGTCCTTCGAAATTTCAGAGGTCGATTTTGAACAAGGTGCTGTTTTAGGAGATTTCGCGAGTTGTGGGAGTGCATCTCGTCGGTACCACACAGTGCTGCCACTGCCTGTTGTTGGGGAAGGGAGTGATTGTTTGTTGGTGCTGTGCCAAAAAAGTGGGTGGGTTTCAGAATGCAGGCTGTCAGGCTTCTTCAGTGTTGTTGGAGCTGCACTCATCCAGGCAAGAGAACAGTACTCCATTACACTTCTGAGTTGTGCCTTCTAGATGGTAAGCAGTCCTGGGGAAGTCAGGAGATGAGTTCCCCAAAGGAGAATTCAAAGCCTGTGACCTGCTCGTTTAGCTAAAGTTTTCTTGTAGTTACAATGTGCACTTTATGACTCCACCAAGGCTGCTTAGGCAGCACATTCCAAACACAAGGCCACTACCACCTAGAAGCTCAAGGGCAGAAGATAGATGGGAGTACCAATACCTGGAATTTTCCCTCCAAGTCAGTCACTGACCAGGCTTAGAATTATATTGCCGTTCTTTCACTGTCACTCGGTAAAATTCTTTGTACTTCCTTCCTTACGACAGTGCGGGTGTACATACACCACATGGGCTGCAGCACTTCAGGAAGGCAGCTCAACACCAGCTTCTCAATGCAACTGGTCTTTGGCAATAAGTGTCCCAACCAGCGAACATTACGTTCAATGATTTATAGATATATTGAATGCCAACAGCTATTGTTTGCCTTCTTAGGGATGGTGATTTCATGGTGTTTGGTACAAAGGTTAATTGCTACTTCTCAGTCAAAGCCTGAATATTGTTCAGTTATTTCTGCAAATGGACATGGACTGCTTCACTATCTAAGGGGACATGAATGATGCTCAACGTTCTTCAATCATGAGTGAACATCCCCATTTCTGACCTTATGATGGAAGGAAGGTCATTGATGAAGCTGCTGAATATGGTTGGGCCAAGGACACTACCCTGAGGAACTCCTGCACTGATGCCCTGGAACAGAGATGATTGAACTCCAAAAAACGGAATCATCTTCCTTAGTGCTATGCATGACTCTATTCAGCGGAGAGCTTCCCCCATGATTGCCATTGCCTCCAATTTTGCTAGGGCCCTTTGACGCCGCCCTCAGTCAAATGTGGCCCTGATGTCAAGAGCATTCACATCACCTCACCACGGTAGTTCAGCTCTTTTTGCCATATTTCAACAAAGGCTGTAATAAGATCAGGATCTGGGATTCCCTCGCGGAATCCAAACTAGGCATCAGTGAGAAGGTGATTACTAAGCAAATGTCGCATGATAGCTCTTTTCATGGCCGCTTCCAGCACTTTACTGATGAGGGGAATAGCCTTATGGGGTGTTAATTGGCAGGCTTGCTATTTTCATGTTATTTGTGTACGTGTGTGTGTGTGTGTGTGTGTGTGTGTGTGTGTGTGTGTATGTGTGTGTGTGTGTATGTGTATGTGTGTGTATGTGTGTGTGTGTGTATGTGTGTGCACGTATATGTGTGTGTGTGTGCACGTGTATGTGTGTGTGTGTGCACGTGTATGTGTGTGGTGTGTGTTTATGTATAGAACTTAACTGCTTAATTTTCCATATTGACAGGTAGATGCCAGAATTGCACCTGCTTTGTGACCTCATTTGTTTCTGAATTCATGCGATGTGGATGTCACTGGCAAGCCATTTAATACACGTTATTAATTGTCATTTCCAGGCAATTTCAGAGCATATTTAGGAGTCAGCCACATTGTAGTGGATCAGTCGTTGCATACACGCAATGTCAGGATGATAAGTATCCTTCATTTAAGGACATGAATAAATCTGTTGGATTATGAATACAAAGGATGATAGCTTCATGTTCACCATTACTGAGACTAGCATTCAATTCCACATGTATTTATTCCATAATTGACTTTAAATTCAAAAAAGTGCAATTGTGGGGTTTCAACCCACCTGCCCTGAGCGTCAATCTAGGCCTCTTGATTACTAAGCCAGCAAAGACAGCACTATACTGTCATCTCCACCAAGCTTGCCGCAGTTGTGGATAGTTATAGAGCACAATGCTTTTTTACTATTGCCGGAATATTGTCAGGGCTCGTAGCATTTACGGTATCTAGTGCCTTTATTCATCTCTTGATGTCACACGGTCATGCAACCGAACCACTCTTGATGTTCGCGATTAAAGTCCCCCATTCTGGATCTTGGCTGAACTCATTGCTCCCTCCAAGTTATGTCCAAAATGGAGGAATATTTATTGATCAACTGGTGAGGGTTGGAGCATGGCTGGACCATATGTGGTAATCAGCTGAGGCTTTCCTTGCTCATGTTTGACCTAATGCCAGGAGACTTCATGAGGTCCGCAGTCGATGTTCTGGACTCCCAGGGCAAATCACCCCTGACTGTATACCACTGTGCCGCTACCTCAGCTGGGTCTGGTCTATGGAGTTAACAGCTGACTCTTACGGATTGTGGTTTTGGTGTCTGGGACATTATCCATAAGGTATCATTCCATGAGGATGACTATGTCAGGCTGCTGCGTGTCTAGCCTGTGAGACCCAAACACCCCAGAAAGGCACGAATAAAGGTCATGTGGAGATATAGATGAAACATATTCATTTAAAAAAAAAGAATTGGATAAACTTAATGGGGAACAATTAGTAGGATTACGGGAAAATGCAAATGGAGGTGGGATTAATCAGAGGAGTGTGACCATGGAGAGTTTCAAATACATAAATGGGAAGATTAAAACTGATGCATTAACAGAACAGGAAAAAAATGTAATTCAGAGGGCATAGGGTTGATCGCTGAAAAGGATGTGGTATCAGTCATGATAAAGGCAGGAGATTTTGGGATGAGCTAGTTTTTATGATGATACAAATGAAGGTTAATTTAGTAGCAGGGCCAAGGCGGAGTTATTGATTGGTAATATTATGGAGTTGGTAGTGGGAATGATTGGGAATGGCGAGGATATGTGGTCAGTAAACATCTCAGGTTCAAAGGAATCCCACATGGTGTGTACAGCTTCGTTTTATCTCAGATATTAGGCAGGAAGTGTCATTGATTCAGTGGATAGGGAGCAGCGTTGTGGCAAAAAGTGAAGACAATAGGACTCATCTTTCCAAAATTCAAATGACAAGAACAGTAATTAAGTCATTTTTTAATGGAAAATAATTGAAAAGAAAGACTTACCAGGCACACCAACAATAGCCAGGATGGGATAATAACCTGCTTGAATAACTTGAAGCATGTAATAGATGCGAGTAGCTAAAGATAGCCGATCATAATATTGCGAAAGATAGTAAAAAGACATTGGATAAAATTCTGTTTATTGTTGGAACCTTCAAATCTATTGTTTTCAAAGTCTGATCCATTGTTGTAACTTTCCAATCTACTGTTCTCAGATTGTGATCCATTGTTGTAACATTCCAATCTATTGTTCTCAGATTATTATTTATTGTTTTAACATTCCAATATATTGTTCACACATTCTGATCCGTTGTTGTAATGTTCAAATCTATTGCTCTGAGATTCTGATCTCCCTCTCTCTGTAGCTACTGCCGCTATCACTTTTATAGGTGATGCTCAAGCTGACACTATAGGATAACACATTGAAAGCGTTCCCTTATTAATAGAAGAGGGAAAGCCTTCAAGAAAAAAAATAGAATCCATGGGGAGCGACATTAATTAAAGTCACTGAACAAACAGGTGCAGTTAACCCCATTCAGATAATTACTTTTTGTAATCACGCTAAAGTAGAAAGAAGGGCAGTGGTACATCAAAACAGCGTGAGAAGCGGCGAATATTCGAGAGCAGGAGAGTTACAAGAGAGTGTGAGAAGCAGGAGAGTTGGATAGCAGATGTGCTAGATAATCAGCGTGGGAAACTGGGGAAGTCGAAGTGCAGGAGAGTTATAAAACGGCGTAAGAAGCAGCAAGAGTTGGAGAGCAGAGGAGTTCCAAAAATAGATTGAGAAGTGAGATATTTAGGTGCCAGATGACGTGAAGCGGCTATATGTATTTGGATTTAACTGACATGCGGCAGGCAAAAGGGAAATTTAGGGCCAGCATAATGATGTAACTTAAATAATCCAAACTAGAACAAAGTTAACGTAAAAGTAGTAGAGTGAAGACTTGGAATGGCAGCTCAGTTGAGTAGAATGCATTCCCTGCAATATGTGCGAAGCCATGGACGCTACCAGCTTCCACATGACCACATGTGCAGGAAGTTCTGCCAGCTGCAGAAGCTTGAGCTCAGAGTTCCCGAGAGACAGCTATGGCTTCAGTTACTGTAGCGCCTCTCTTCATCTGCAGGCTATGTGGATAGTACGCTCATGAGGTGTTCATAGTGCAACACTTGAGCCTGGGATCCGAGGGGGGGGGGATGGGAGACCACCAGGCAGTGAAAAAGGTGTAGGCAGATAGTGCAAAAGTCTCCGGGGGTCCCGCTCACAAACTGTTATTCCGTTTTGGAAGATGGAGGCTGGTTCCCCAGAACGGTACAGTCAGAGCCACGTTTGTGGCTGCAGCAGCAGCAGTGGCTCTGCTGTACAACTGGAGACAGAGGAGGATCGAAGGACAACAGGGATAGGCGATACAATGGTTAAGGAAACAGGTGTTTCTATGGTCGTAGACTTGACTAGTTAGTCATGTTGCCTCCCTGGTGCCAAGGTCAAGGAGGTCAGAGAGCAGCTTCAAGACATTATTCTTGGGGAATTTGAACAGTCAGGCATCATGGTCCACGTTCGTACTAATGACTTAGTTAGGTAGGGGGACGTGGCTCTGCATCAGAATTTAGAGAGCCATGTAAAACATTAGTAAGCAGGACATCTAATGTAGTAGGCTCCTGATGTATCCCAGTGCCACGTGCCAGTGAGTACAGAATTAGGACGATAAGGCATAGAGCTGCTTTGTTAGATAAATGGTGCTGGACGGAGGGCTTTATATTCCTGGGACAGTGGCACTGGCTGTGGAGGAGATTGCACCTGTACAAGACGGATAGGTTGCACCTTACCAGAGCTGGACTGAGTTCATTGTGGGACGTTTTGCTACTGTTGTTGGGAGGGCTTTAAACTAACTCGGTAAGGATGTGGGAGCAAAGAGAAACTATTAGAGAGAAATACTATGGTGCACAAAATGCTTCAAGGGGCAGCGAGCACTGGTGCAGAGGATGCCACGAAAATAGTTGAAGTCAGCTTGAGGGAAAAAGTAACAAATTATAAATCTGGATTTGTATGCCTGTATGTGAATGCAGGGAGTATAGTAAATGAGTTTGATGAGTCACAGGTGCAGATTGCCATTTGGAAATATGAGGTTGTAGCGGTAACCGAGGCCTTGCTCAAGGGAGGGCTTATTATGAAATATTCCTGGGTATCAGGTGTTCAGAAAATAGAGTGAAGGAAGGAAAAGGGGGCTGGTGGCAGTATTGTCAAAGGAGAGCATTGCAGTGCTGGAGAAAGAGAATGTCCCAGATGTTTCAAGGACAGAATGAATTTGGCTAGAGTTAAGGAACATAAATGTTCAATGACATTGTTTGGTGTAGTTTATAGACCACCAGCTGGACGTAGGAGAACAAATCTGCAGGGAAATTGCAGAGATGTCCAGCATTGTCGGTTGCTTATAATAGCGGACTCTAACTGTCCGAATGTAGATCGGGACTTTGGAAGTGTAAAGGTTGCAGAGGGTTTCAGAATATGCTGAGGAAAATGTTTCACCACCGTATGTGTCCAATCCAATCCAACAAGGTTCTGTGTGGGACAAGTAGATCAAATGTCCATGGGGGGGATATTTCGGAGACAGTGATAATTTGATTTTACTTTAACAGATGATGATGAAAAATTGTTTGTAAAGAAATACAGAGGAAGAAGAATTAACTGGACAAGAGTCGACTTCAATGAGGCAAAAACGGAACTGGGCCAAAAAGACTGGGATGAAAGATCAAAGGGGGAAAATGTAGATACATAAAGGGCTACCTTAAAAAAAAACAATTGTTTTGGGCACAATCAAGGTATAATCCATTGAAAAGGAAAGGTAGGACAAAGAAATCCATGAGCTCCATCGATGAAAATGGAGGTTAGAATAAAGATAGGGAAGAAAAAGTGTGCCTATGAAATGTGGCAAGTGGAAAATACGATTTCGAACAAAGATGAATACAAAATGTTCAGGACAGGCACGTGCGAGTAGGGGTAGAGAAGAAGCATATTTGAAGAGTGAACATTGGTACAAGGTAAGACTGGAAGCCAGCATTCAAGACAATTCCAAAGCCATCTATAGGCATATAAATACTAAACGTGTGATAAAAGGAGAAGGGCTAATTCGGGACCTAAAAGGGAATTTACGCATTGGTGAAGGCGCCATGGCTGGGATTATCAGTAAATAATTTGCATCCGTCTTTACAAAAGATTTAGATCATGCGCAGGCCATGGTGTCAGACAATGAAACTCAAAATTCATGAAGAGGAACTGTTGAATAGATATATGCTACCTAAAGTTGTCAAGGCACCGGGGTTGGACGAGATGCAGTCAAAGACATTGAAGGAGAAATTGCAGGGGCACTAGCTATATTTTTTCAGTCTCCCCTAGAGTCAGAGAATGTATCAGAGAGCTGAAGGTTTGCAAACATTAGGCCGTTCTTCAAAAACTGTTTTAAGGATAGCCCAGCAATTACCGACCAGTCATTTTAAATTCAGTGGTGGGCAAGATTCTAGAACCAAACAATCCGGATAGAATTTTTAGTCACATGGAAAATATAGTTTGATAAGGAGAGCCAGCATGCATTTCAAAAGGGAAAATTGTGTTTAACTGACCCGTTGGAGTATTTTGAAGAGATAACGGAAAACATTGATGAATTTAATTATGTTGTTGTGGTGCACATGGACTTTTAAAAGGCATTGGATACAGCGCGACGTAACAGACTCGTAAGAAATATTTTACTCACGGAATAAAAGGGACAGCAGAAATGGGAAGACAAAACTAGCTGAAAATCGGGAGAAAAGAACATTGGCCAAGCAATATATATTTTTTCTGGTGGGCCAGGATGGGAGGGGGCGGGGCCAATGTGCGTTGGTGGTCGGGGAGGGCTCGACCGGAGGAATGTTGCAGTGCTGTTTTCCAGCGTCGGTATTGGGACCCTTGCTTTAAATGATATATATTAATGATCTAGATCTTGATGTTCAGGGGACAATTCCAACGTTTGCGGATGATACAATGTTTGGCAGTGTTGTGAACTGCGAGGTGAGCAGTATAGATCTTGAAACGTATATAAAAATGCTGGTGGAGTAAGCGGATAGGTGGCAGATGAAGTGCAGTACGGAGAAGTGTAGGTGATGCATTTTGAGAAGATGAACATGGACAGAAAACCACACATTAGGGTTGAAATTTTGAAGGGGTTGCAGGAGCAGAAAGACTTGAATGTATATATACATAGATCAGTGGATGTGGCGTGATAGTTGGAGAGTGCAGTTAATAAAGCATCTAATATCCTGGGATTTAATAACAGGGGCAGAGAGTAAAAGAGCAGGGATGTTATATTGAATTTAAAAAAGACATTCGTTGGATGTCAGCTGGACTATTGTGTATATTCCTGGGTGCAACATTATAGGAAGGATTTGAACTCATTGGAGAGAGCAGAAGAGTTTTACACGAATGGGTTCAGGGATGTGAAACTTCAACTATGAGGACAGATTGGAGACGTTGGGACCATTCACTTTGAAGAGAAGAAGGCGAATAGGTGATTTGATTGAAATGATGAGGGGGCTGGACAGAGTAGATTGGAAAAAGCTGTTCCTGCGTGTTAAGTGATCAAGAACGAGAAGCACAGATTTAAGATGATTTGCAAAATAAGCAAATGGAACGCAAGAAAAACACTTTCTCACACAAAAAGTGGTTAGGGTTTGGAATGCAGTGCCTGGAACTATTTCGGAGCCAGTTTCAACTGAGACATTCAAGAAGGCATTTGATGATTATTTGAACAGGGGCAATGTGCAAGTGGCACAGGGAAAAGGCAGGGTAATGGCAATGCTCATTTGGAGAGCCGGCACAGACACGATGGACCATAGGACATTATTCTGTGATGTTCAAACTCTGTCATCATGTGATATAAAAGAGCTCCCCTTAGAGATTTCTGAATTTACATTGTGCCCCGTTTGATTCTGTAAGTAATTACAGGGTGTCACTGGGAAGTGCGTTACCATTTAGATGGGTTCACAGGGGAGCCTGTCAGAAGTCACTGAGATTCCAGGTGAGTGTCTCAGTATTTTCAGGTGGTTCACGGATTATTTACATGGGCTTCACGGGGAATGTTTCAGTGTCATGGAAATGTAATAATTTTGACAATTTTTTGCGATATATTGTGAAGTGGGAATAGTGGGGTCTGGGTAGTCTGCGTCTGTCTCTCTCCCTGTGTGTGTGTGTGTGTGTGTGTAAGAGAGAGCGTTTGTATGTGCGCGTTCGTGTGATTTCATTGAACTAAAGACAGCTGGCATGAAGGTTGTGATGTGTATTAGAAGAGAAGTTGGTTATAAATGCTAAATAAGTAAAGATGGCTGAAGTCTTTGAATGTGAGGTGTAAACAAAACTGCATTTTGAAATAAACCAGGGTACTTTTAGTTTCAAAGTTACACTTTACCAGAGGAAACCAAACAGTGTATTTAACATTCCCAAAGCTTTCTCCTAAAAATGGTTCTGTGAAAAATGTTCATATTATTAACGTAATGTTGAATGGCAGATTGGAATAATGTGCTTCACATTAAAAAGAAACATGTATAAAGGAGATTAGGGGCGGAATTTTCTGAGCCCACTGTAGGCGGGTGTGATTGGTGGCAGGCACGGACCCACTTCATGATGGCATGAAAGCAGTTTGCGATCTTCTGCTCAGCATGGAGACGATTGGCCCCATTTAGGAATATTCCAAAATAAAATGGCTTCTGGTAACTGTGCAGTCATAAACATTGCGACTGCAAAATTCATGAAGAAATCAACTCATGTTTAAAAATTTCAACAATACAACCAGAAATTACTATTGGAAAATGTAGGCAGTAAAAATGCTCTCTGAAAGTTATGGTAACTGACCGGTGGAATTATGCTCTCTATTCCTAGAAAAGGTCACATCCAATTCATTTAAAATAAACTTATGGTTTAATAGAACATTTAAGGTGCACTCCAATTGTTCTAGTAGCAGACGACAATTACAGTTGAGAATTATTCTATAGATGAAATGATGCACAACGAGGTGGATGAATGGAGCAGGTTGTGAGATAGCCACCCATTCATTCAACACAGTTAATTACAGTGCTTGCTTGCAGGTTGTAACCGTGGCTTAGTTGGTGAAACTGCTTGTATATCAAACAGAGGATCTCAGTTCTAGACCTCAGCAGTGCCTCTATACATTTCAGTGAGGTAAGGTTTTAACTTGATCCGGAAAGAAGAGGCTATCTTCAAGCCGGGAAGAAGCAAATCACGTGCGAATAAGAAGAAGAACAATCAGGTCAAAATTCTCTATGAAGAGAAAGTTCAGCGTTTTGGTTAAATATCGTGCGACGCTTTGAGTATATCCCAATGCAATTTGGCGGGTTAGGGGAATAATAACTCCTTTGAGATTTTATTTTTATCATTGTCACAAATACTTCCGGAATCCATGGCATGACCATCTTCAGCTGCTTGATCAATGACCTTTTTTCCATCATAAGCTCTGAAGGGGGTATGCTCGCTGCCGAATATACAATGCACAGCACCATTCGCGACCCTTAGATACTGAAGCAGTCCATTTACAAATGCAACAAGAATTGAACAGTAACCAGGCTTGTGCTGAAAAATGACATGTAACGTTTGGTCACACACGTGTCAGACAATGACGATCTGCAACAACAGAGCATCCAACTAGAATTCTCTCTTGTTGCAGATTAGGATAACTGAAGTACTACGAACACATTTTTTTTCACATTGCTCTCATTCCTTCTACATCGTAATCCATATAATCCTGCTGTACATAATTCTGTAATTGCTAAGATTCCATGTATAATAATAATAATTTCAATTACTTATCCTTATTCAATGTTGACCGTTTCCCTTACTGAATCAATTGCTTTCCCCCCTCTCAAACTCCATTATAGCATTATTGCTGTCCAATAGTTCGTTTCAATCTTGATCAATATAATTGAAATACTACCAATTCTTGATTTATAAACCTTGCTCTACTCCTGTTTCATTGTTATCAATTAAAATGATGATGTGTGACAAATGATTTCATTTATACAACTTATCTAACGAGTAACGTTTTCTAAAGTTTATGAATCAGTATGCAAAAGCATATTTTTAAATACATTTAATATCACTTCTTGTTGAACATGATCCATGCTGCAGGGTCACTACTGGCCTAATAGCCTCGTGTTATTTCAGTTTGACATATACTTCGCTGCTTAGAAGACAATGGCTAAAGATGTCAGCTACTAAAATATACGGAGAAAATAATATTACACAACAGGGACAAACGTCTTGTCAGTCCTATTAATTCTCATCAAGAATATCTTCCATTCCACACCATCTATTAAAAGGCTTTCTGGCTTTCCACTGCAGGGTGATGGGTCTCTTGGTCTTTGAATGGAATCTCTTCTGCGCTGTCCTTGTCACCTGGGCAGCTCCCAACTCTAAAATCCATCTTTCTCTGGTCAGTAGATGCAAGGCAATAACCACCTAAGAGAGAACGGTATTAATTAATTGGTTAACCAATATTTTCTGGACAAACACTGGATTTTGAATTGATATCTGATCGACATAGTTAAGCAAGTTGTGCAACGGTGATTTAATACAAGAAAGGAGGGAAAAGCTACACTTCTTCGATGATTTGAAGGAGCAGTAACGAACGACCTCAGATGAGAGTATATAGGAATGTTACAACTAACAGAAAAACGAATCCCATTGTCCAGAGATCTTAGTCAGTGTAATTTATAAAGAAATATGATCTTTTTCAGATCTTCTGGCCAGCTGTAACGCTGGGCACATTGCTACTGCCTGTGAAGATTTCTGATCCCCAAAGATGTTACCGACTTTTAGGCAGAATTTCTTCTCCCAGCTGCAGCTAAAATGAGCAAATGCGAACTTTTGGGGGCAAATCCAGTGAGCGAAAAAATGGAGACGGAAGAGAAAACATAAGCTGCCATATTCAGGTACGTTTTTACACGCCACAATACTTTTAATGAATGAATGTTGTTTGCTGAGTGAATGGGAGAGTGGATCAGTGGGTGACTTGTTGAGTGTGTGAGTAGATAGTAGGAAGAAGTGTATTCACGGGTCTGCTGAGCATTCGGTAGGGTGCGTATGCAGGCCGGTAATCCAGTCAGGTCAGTTAAGCATTCCAGTGGAGCGGGCAGTCAATTCGGGGTTACAGACAGGCCGGCTGAGTATTCGGGTGTGTTGGTCAGTCAGGTCGGAGTATAGTCGGGCCGGGTGGGCAGTCGGGCCAGGTAGGCAGTTGGGTTGTTTGGGCAGTTGGATCGGGTAGGCAGCTGTCTCGGTTGGACAGTAGTACCGGCTGCATAATTTGGGTAGGGTGGGCAGTGTTCGGGGGCATACTCTTGTCGGCTGGGTGTAGGAACGCATGGGTCAAGGATGTAGTCCGTTTGGTGGGACATTTGTTTTGGGGGCATATTCGGTTCGGGGGTATATTCAGGTCGGTTGTATACTCAGGTGGGCTGGACAGTTCAGGTTGGGTGGGCAGTGTGGCGGGGGTATAGTGCGGTCGAGTGTAGTGTATTGTCATGTCCAGGTGCCAGGAGGATAACCCAATTGCTTCAACTGTAGTTGAGTCCTAATACAGAAGAATCTGAAACTGACGCAAGCTTCAGTCTTGTCTGTCTTTACAGATTCCAACAGCTCTCATAAAATTACTAATTTAAACTGACCTTCGCCACTGAAGGAAGAGCAAACCCTTCGCAGCTCACAGGTCATTTGACCCAAATCACAGAAAAGTGCAGAATGTTAATTACAACCTTGTTTCAGATTGTCCTGTCCTCCCAGCTGGTGTCAAATCAGCACTTGGGAAGCAGTAACTCAGATGTCATGTTGGGTGAGTTTTTGAATTGTGTGTCAGTAGTCGGGTCGTGGGTGAAGTCTGGGCTGTTGGGTCAGCATGTTGTCAGGTTGGGGTAGGAAGACAGGCTGGGCTTGAGTTGTCGGGTGAGAGGTGGGTAGTTAGTTGGGAAGGTTAATAAGTCGGGTCTGGTGAGCATTCAGATCACGGAGGTAGGTAATCAGGTTGCTTGGCCAATCAGGTCTCAAAAGTGGGTATACGGTTTGGGTGAGCAGTCAGGTCACGCAGGTGGGTAATTGGATTGGGTGCGCACTCTGATCCGGCGTAGTTGGGTTGAATCAGGTAGGCTTTTTGTTGGATGTGTGGTCAGGTTGGGAAGTAGTTGGTTAAGAGAGTGTCGTTGTGTGTCTGGTAGACAGTTCACGAAAGAGCAATCAGTTCGTGAGGCAGGGGTGTGCTAGTTGGGTGGGAACTGTTGAGATGGAAGAGGTAGTTGGAGTGGAGAGAGGGTAGTTATGTTGGATGGGCCATTGCTTGAGCTGGGCAGTCGATCGGGTAGGCTCACAGGGTTGAGGAAGTAGCCAGATTGGGGCGGGCGGTGGTGATTCGGGTTGTTGGATGTGTTGTGCAGTTGAGTTATGATGTTTTATATCTGAGATAGACCAAGTTTTTACCAGCCTAACATTTTCAGCTTAAATATGTATGCAAGTCCCGTATGTCTGACACCCAAGCCAGTGTGGGAGAGATTGATGCCAGGCCCAGGCCAGAACAAATTTGCCAATCAGGATAATAAACTTTCTAAGGCAATGTCAGCGCGTGTGCACATGTCAGGACATCCGCAGTGTTTCGGATGCACAACAGCAACTTAAATTCACTGGTGTGCGCATTTGAAGTGTTATGACGTTTGTTGTTTATTAAACTGGCGCTTCTCATTGAAGTACCTGCCTTGCACGCGTGATTTGACCAACACAGAGATATTTTACTCAACCAATGGAGCATTTCAATGGCTGTTCTGTCTGTACCCTGAATGGCAAGTGCACCGCTATAGCAAAACAAAATTATAATCCCCGTGGAAAATCAGCAGACATAAATCAAATGACACAATTTGGAACAATGTTTTCGGCTCCCTTTTAAATAAAAATACGTTGTCATTGCAGCAGAAAAGCCGCCATTCAAAACAGGAACGTTGGCTACACTTTAACTATAGTTAGAACGGGGAGAGTTGGTTTCATTTTGCATTTTTTTTTGAGTGTCAGAATGATTGTCCAAGGAAAAGTCAGCATCTTTTTCAACTCTTCCCTGAATTTAGTTTGTGTAGTTGCGTAAATAACCGTGTTTGTGCACGAACTCAAATACATGAGCATATCTTCGGTTTGATGGGCGCTATATGCAGGAGCTGCATAATCCGGTCGTACATGAATGACCATACCATTGACTAACCAGCAAACAACTGCTGTCAGCCACAACAGCATAAAACTAGCTGATACAGTGAACAGTAATATAATCGATTTCCTTCGGTTCTGTATTTCCGGATCACTGTGATTCTCGCTGCTGTGACCCCGGAGCTCCTTACGGGCTCGACTAGCTACTAAAATCCGTCTGACTGTCAAACAATTAAACAGTAATATCAAAGAGAAAGGAATCCAACACAATAAAATACTTTGTAGCCAAGTAAACATTACACCAAAAGGAGATGTATAAAAAGCCTGGCTGGGTTGTGAACCCCAGTGAGAATTGTTAATTGTTCGCTTAGGGTCAAATGCAAACCAATTTGGTATGTTTTCAAATAATGAGAGGACACAGATTGTTGTTTGAACTGTAGCCTCAGTTCTTACTGTGCAATACCTTGTCTTAAACTTGTGAAGACATATGGGGACAAAACGGTCGAATGTGAAGGAGACTGTAAACCACACCGATAAATACAAGCAGGCATTAATTGTGTACATTAAGAACTTGCAAATGGGTGTATAGGACAGGATTATTTGTGGAAAATGCGTAACCAGGATTTTATGCAAGAGAACATTGTTGAGCATGACCAGTAAATCGGCTGTTGACATGGACACCATATAGAAAGAAATGCATTTTGAAAGGCCGCAGTTTCCTCTGGAGAGAATCACGATTGTCATCAGGTTCGCTGTGGGAAAAAGGGAGATAAGGTAAGTAACATGGAAACTTAGATGCATTGCACAGTATATTATGAGCAATGTTACTGTGCATTTCTTCTCAGCGTTATATACATGTATCGGATTTATAATATTGGCCAGTGTTGTGTAAATTCCTAAATAGGTAAACGAACATGCAAACTATTGTGATTAAATAGTTTAAAAGGCGACTGCCCCTCGGTGAAACAGAGACCAGAACCATGTTTCTGGCGGTGTGATCCCCTAAGTGGACATCAGACTTCTGAGAAATGAGCCTGTGCTTTAATTGTTAAGGGAACCGAAACTGATTGCGAAGGACAAACAGATTTGGGGATGTGATTTATGTATTTAATTCCTTTTCAGCAGAAGACGACCTCATCCAGCGGCTCTTGCTGAAGCTGTGTGCCTAAAACCCGTGAAAAGCTAGGAGCCTTCCAGGCGTGCTGAAGAATTGTGGTTTTGTTTTACCGAGACCTGATCAGAGTATGTACTGGATTGTTATTGAATTGTGGTTAAGAGTGCCTGTGTGAACACTCAGCCATCAGGACTGTTGTGAACCGAGTGAAAGAGGCTCTACAGAAGTGGGCCTTGTTGATGATAATCATATCCGTGGAGCTGGGTTGGAATCAAGTGCCTGTTGGAGGCCACATGAGAATCAGACCCTGCATGAAGCAGAGTGGTTGAGCATGCAGGAGCAAGGTGTAGTTGTGGGGGACCTTAGGACTGAACACAGTGCCAAATATGTGTTTCGAGCTAGCTGAGAAATCAGTGAGAAGTATCATTGTTGTTTCAGCTACTTCAAGTATAATTAATACTTTCTACTGAATGCAATTAGCATTTACTTATATATTTTAGACTTTGGTTTATATATTTACAATTTAAAGTTTTAGAAAGTAACATCTTGCCCATTGTTTTCTTCCATCGGGCTCCTTGGGAAATTCGGTTCTTTCATGTAATTGATCCTCATGTGGAGACTGTAAAAGTGTATGTAGGGAGTAGGCTTCTGCCGTCCTCCCGGTGAATTTCAGTCTGATGCTTTCATGGTGCAGAAAGAAATGTCACTCTAATTCAGTTTGGAAACTTCAGTTTTGTGGAGTAGCCCCAAATTCCTCTTCTGGAGCCAATGTTCTCTTCGGGTTAAAGTGTAAAACTGGCCAAATCGGATCAGCCATCCATCATATATAACTCTCTATTCCCTTGAAATGAACTTCGCCCCTGGCACTGGATTGCGGCTCAGTGGAACTCCAATCTCCCCGTGAGTGCCTCGCAGAGGCAGTCCAGTTACCAATATAATTTTCAAAAAGGGAAAATGGGGTATTTCTTTAATTTGTTGAAATTCAACAGCCAAATAATGGACGGGTTTCCTTAAATACAACCTTTCTGTCATCAGTCCGTTACCGTGTGAGACACTGAGTGAATTTGATAAATTGCCTCTGAGGATCCAGTGACACAAAATAGAATTTCACAGTCTGCTCCATCTGATTATTTGGAGGTTGGGTTTCTGGGGGAGGATGTCAGATGCCAGAGGTGTTCAATATAATTTACAGGCCATTACAGGAAGCAATAAAGTCAAATAAAAATTTCATCTGAAGAAAAAACTATCCAAAGAAATTCAAAACGATGCCTTTTTCCTATCTATCATCGATCTGAAGGACCCGCTCAGGAGCTGAACTGGAACCGGTACATCGCCAAAGATACTAACCGAGAGAGGAATGAGGGGCAGCTTCCTGTTTCTCAAAATATCTTCCCGTCCCCTGCTGGGTGGAGGACGCTGCAGTTCTTGGAATTATCGTTGTAATTTAGGCGTTTGTAATTTACCTATCAGATGGTTTCCTTGGAGACTAAGCAGCACGTTCTTTAGTGGCCTATGAGCCTTTGGAAGAGTGGGAAGTCAACCTCCATCTTCTTCAGTATGAAGAGGAGTGTGAGGCGCTCACAATCTACTGAGCAGTGTCGCTGGCTACACCATGAACGTCTAGGGCTCCCGCTGATATCCGCAATTAATCCCGGTAGAGAAATGCCTCGGCAGTGAGTCATTCTCGCAATCTGCCACATAATCACTAGCTGTGAAATGCTCAAAAGCCATTAGAAAACATTGACTTACCAGGAATACCAAAGGTTGCGAGAATCGGGTAGTAAATATCTGTGACTTGTAGAATCATTGGCTGGAACATTTTTTTTTAGAACGATGCGAGAACTCATTCAGTTTTCTGATTGTGTTGAAGTTCCGTAAATGTTTCCGCCTTTATAGGTCAATTTGTCTTCCCGTGAGGAAATCAGCTTAAACAATCACTAGCGTTAGTTATCGTCACTTCACAATCAAGCAGATAATTTCACTGTTCAGAGACCCTGGTCCGCCAATGGGGAAATTTACCAGCTCATTTCCAGAAACTACATAAATTAAAAATAATGATCGGAAAATAACCACAGAGGGAATAAATTCTGCGCATGTCCCCTTGAATGTTGAAGAGAACATCCCTCCTGGACAGTATTGGATTCTACGGGCTTCATGTTATTCCGCTGCTATATTAACTCTTCCATTGCAGAATGTGAATGTCTTATGGACTGTAATTACTTAACTTAAGCTTGCAGTGTTCTGTGGTGACAACGCGTGATGAAACGGCGTTATTAACACTGGCAATGATATGGCTTTAACATTAACTATACTGAGATTTCCGTATATTTATGCTGTTTCTGTTAGTCATTTGTACTCGTCGCTAACTACTATAACATGAATAGTGGGAAACATGTTCGAAAATTGTCCGTGCTCATTGTAATCTATGATTATTAATAAAAACTCCGCTTAAACGTAGGGACCCCCTGCTCCAACATTATGTGTTATGAAATACGAAGAGAAAACCCTGGGAATACTCATCAGACCTTTTAGCATCAGTGGAGGGTCAATCGGACTTAATGTTTCAGGTAATGATCAGCAT
Source organism: Carcharodon carcharias (assembly GCF_017639515.1). Taxonomy (NCBI): domain Eukaryota; kingdom Metazoa; phylum Chordata; class Chondrichthyes; order Lamniformes; family Lamnidae; genus Carcharodon; species Carcharodon carcharias. The sequence continues at coordinate 234,154 of NW_024470585.1, forward strand.
TGACCTTTTTAATTTCAGATTTCCAGCATCGCAGTATTTTGTTTTCGAATTATTGATTTTGCACCTATTCCAGAATTTTCACGGTGACTCTATTCTAGTGTTTATGATGGCGATATTGGCATAACATCACTGGTGGTAAGCCAACTTTCGCGTTACAGGTCAAGCTGCTAGTCAACTTTTAATCGTGACATCTCTTCACTAACATTACTGTTAGTGACGCCAACGTAATTTTACTGAAGGTGAATTTAACTTCACTGAGGAAGCCCCTACTCGAGCATTAATAGTTGTGCCCTTGCAGAGAATCATCCTAGCATTTCTAGCTGTAACCCTACGCTAACGTTACTGCTGAGGCCTTTATTCTAATGTATTCGTCATGACATGACTCAAACATTGCCGGTGGTGATCCAGTGCCACAAAGATATTTTTTTCCCCTTGTTTTGCTTGCAATCCTCTCTTTCACATTAGGAACATATTCAATGAATTGGTTAAGTATGACACACGTACTCCTGATTTACTTCCGAAATCAGGTTGCCTGATTATAAGATAACGTTCCGCATTGTAAGAGTTAATGCAGTTATATTTTAATCAGTACTCGAGATAAAACGGGAAATGTTCTCTTTCCAGAAATCCCGCTGCATAAAGATGAATCGTGGTTCCTGATTTTTCTCTTGGTTGGCCTAGACACCATCGCTGTGAATCACTGGCAGCAGATATGAGAAGCCCCATGGCTTTTGCCGGGATAAACAGTTTGTCTCAATTTAATCAAACAGGTGTTTTCAACGGAAGAGAAACCTCGATCAGATCACCCTTCATTATTATTTTCTCAAAAGAATAGAAACAAGGAGAGGCTCTGAAAAAAAAATGTGCAGGGGAAGGCAGTGGAGTGACAATAGGTGAATTCCTCCTTCAAACAGACAGCAGACAGGACGAAACTGTATGCATTCTATGATTGTACCTTTCTAGGATTATCAAAACTGAACTCCTAATGTAACTGAATGAACTCCGAAATCTCACAGGTGAATCAGCACTGCTTCCAACCTAAGATAAATATAATCCTGCTGTTTCCTCTGAATGGTGTCTTTATGCTGCATTATGGATTTTCCGGCTTCTCAAAAAATTCAGGACCATTCTGGCTGATATTCGGTCTAGATTGCACCTTCCTGAAAATTCTCAGTTCCCACTGTCGTTCAGCGCTATTAGAGATAAATAATTCCTCATGAATTGCAGCCGTAGACTAGATGAACAATGATGTTTACTGCAAAATAATGAGATACGTTTCAAAGCATTGCATTAAAAAACTCGTTAGTAGGTTTTATGCCACTCTGTTCATTACATTGATCTGTATTTTGATTGTAGTAGAAAAATTCAAGATAGTTGTCTAAATATCGATTGTAATCAGTGGACCCTCGGATATGACAGCCTGGATGTTGAGATCTTAAAATCATTTTGTAGATGTGGAGTGGCGGTTAGTGAAAACTGTACCTGAAGAACTAAATGCCTTTGCTTTCCTGTGGCCCCTAGTTTCTCACCACACCGAAAATACGCTTATTGCTCAATTAGTGCCTGAAATATGTGGTTATTGTGCACTCTCTATATCCTTACTGACTGGCTCTGCATCTACTGTCCATTGTATTCCCATTCTGTAGTCTGTGTTCTGAATGCACACCGTCCAAAGGAGCAGTTTCTTTCGATCAGTTCTATCGAATCCACAAGTACTTTTATTGGTAGTTTATCTAAGCTAAATGTCAGAACGAAAGCGGAAAACGATATTATAATAAAAATGGATTGTCCTTGTGTTTCTTTCAGCAATACCTGTTTACCTGTGGCGGCTTTTAACTATTATCTATTACCTATTGTGGCATCACAGGATTGAGTTGCAGGCGGTTCTGAATGTCCAATTATAACTAACATTGTGCAGTTTGAAAATAGATTTTGTGTGTATCGGTGTGCTCGTTCTCACTTAATGCGTGTGTGACGTTTTTTAGATTGTGTCTGCGTTTTGTGTAAATATATTTAGGAGTGATCGGGAAAATAAAATAAATAGGCAGGATAAAAACTTTCTGCAACAAAACCGGATTCAGGCCAAATGAGGAATTGACAGATCTGTGTAACTAGCAGAATGATGAAACAATTTTATATTCAGCACAAGAAGTAAAAATCACACCAAAGAAAGACACTTTCTGAGCGTTGGTTTGGATGGAGACCAGTGTGTTTTTGTTTGTTACGCCGTGCAGTTGTAGCTGAGTGTTTAAGTCGGTGGACCTGGAATCCATTGGGACCTCATCGCGCATGTTGGAATCCTGTGCATTCCACGTCTTCCTCAGTTTCAAAACTGAACGAATTTCTTGAACAACAGAAGTCGATGTCCTCATTATTATTCTTCTGCGAGCAGTCATGAAATGTCTGCTGTCAATACAGCAAATATCAGTTAAATTAACGACGCCCTTCTTGTTGTCCCTCTCTCCTTTAGTGTATTTTACTTGAAGGCTAATTATACGTGTGGTAACTTGTGCGCGGGCATGTTTGTGTGGACTTTTGTGCTTGTACCTGTGTGTGTTGTTTTTGTTTATTGCTCCTGCGTTGTTCTTTTGTTTATTGTGTTTTTGTAAGATGTTCGCCTTAAAAAAAACTTTCAAATTTCCTTCTAAAATTATTCACGAAATTATCTTCTACCACATTTTCAGATAGCGCATTCAAGATCCCAGCAACTCTGAGAGGGAATGTCACTGCTCCCACCCTGTGTGTATCTTATGTTGATTACTTTAAATCCACAAATTTAGTTATTGGCCAACATGCAGAGGGACTATTTTTCTGGTTTACACTCACAAAACATTGCATGATCTGGAAAAACACTACTAGGTGATGGTCTACCTTCTATCTCTGAAGTACAACGGTCTGAACTTCCCCAAAAACTTCTAACTGAACGATTTCATCCCTGAGAGCATCACAGTAAGCGTCCTCTGCCCACTTTCTCCGTAACTGCTGAATTGTGATCACCATTATTAACGACAAGACCCCTTATCAATGTCGAACAGTTCTAGCATGGTTCCGGTGCTTTTATATACTATTTCTCGATTTATAACCCAAATAACGAATATTCTCTTCAAAGTACATTATGAACATTGTGTATATGAAGACAAGTGTCTCTCTGCCCATCCACTCTTTACAAAAATCTCGTAGTTACACTGGCAACATATATAAAGAGGACGGGAGCAGATAAATTTCCACTTGGATATTATTCCAAGTCCGGCTGGTGAGTTACTTGGAGGGCAACCTCCTGGTGGTGGTGTTCCCGTCTATCTGCTGACATTGACCTTCTTGGTGATAGTGGCCATGGCTTTAGAAGGTGCTGTTGAGGGAGCTTTGGCTATTTCCTGAAGTGCAACTTGTAGATGGTACAGACTGCTGTTACACTGCGTCGGTGGTGTGGTGAGTGAATGTTTATGGATGTGATGCCAATCAAGCGGGCTGCTTTGCCCTGGAAGCTGTCAAACTATTTCAGTTTCGTAGGAACTGCACTAATCCAGGCAATTGGGCAGTACTCCTGACTTGTACCTTGTAGTTGATGCACACAATTTGAGGAGTCTGCAACTGAATTACTCATTGCATGATTCGTAGCTTCTGACCTGCAATTGTAGCCACAGTATTTATATCGCTAATAAAGTTCAGTTTCTGGTCAATGGTAACCCCAGGGATGTTGATCGGGATTCAGTGATGTTAATTCCATTCAACATCAGGGGAGATGGTTAGGATCTATCTCGTTGGAGATGGTTATTGCCTGGCAGTTGTGTGGCGGGAATGTTACTTGCCACTTGTCAGCCCAAGCCTAGATATTGTCCAGTTCTTGTTGCATTTATGTCTGCATCAATGTGTACGTAGTCCCTCTGTACACAAGCCCCAAATGCTTGTTTTAGCTGTCCCTGGTGCTACAAAGGTTGGAGCAGGCCACATTGCCCAGAATGCTCCAAGTAGTTGTATTGTGATGCTTTGCCTATAGCTCGTGGAAAAAGCTTATGCAGAAAAACACATTTGAACACAAGTCCATCAGGCAGTGGCTTGCACGTAACGTCCTAATGGCTCTGCGAGAAAAGGAGATGATGTATCCTCCTGGATGTTTCCCACAGTAGACTGTGAATACCATTTGGTAGGACAGCCTCATTGCCAAAACTTTCAAACAAGCAGCATTCCGTTGCTTGTATGTTCATGAGAAATGTTGCCAGGTATTCCCTACACATCTGGAATCTCATCCCCTCCGCACATTGCCCTCGAGGTGCTTGTGGTTGGAGAAGAGACCATTGCTCACCATTCATTCCGGAATGTGCTATTTCAGTGAAGGTCTGGAGAGAGATGTAAATGCATTTGATGGAGCTTGGTCCAGAGCAGTTCAGTTACACAGGCTCTGTGCTCTATGGGCTGTTCCAAGGAACGCACACAAAGACAAACATCAACTGCGGCTGGGGATGACCTAATCAGCGGAAGTTGTCCAATTTGAGCACCTAAATAGTTTTTACAACTGTATGTTTTTAATAACACCAAATGCTTTGCTAGACCATTTAAGTGGAACAGTTCTATGCCTGGAATCACATGTTAACCAATCCATGGTGAGGATGACAGGTCTGTAACCAGTGATCTGTGTCTGATTCCGGGTGATGAGGCAGATCTTTAATTAACAGAGTGTGAGTCTGATATTTGACCTAGAATTGAGAAACAGCATCTCTGGCACCCGCCAGAGGATACGTCACAACCTTTCTTGGATTAACACATTGTGCCGCTGATTTATAAAGAATTGTTGTTTTCAAGCCCCATTTTTAGAAGGGGATATGTGTGAGCAGAAGGTCTTGAGAAACAAATGTGGGTAAGTGGAATTCAGGGACTGGGGTCTGTATGAAGCGATATTCGGTCAGACCATGAATGGGTCTGAAACCAGTTTATTGGACAAAATGAGGCACAGATGTTGCCTAACTTGCAGGTGTTCCGAGATTATCTGTATTTTGCATTGATAACATTAGCCGCTTTATTTCAATTACTGTGGAGAATTGAACAATGATCCTGACCTCTTGGGGATCGTGCCGCACCTTACACTTATTATATATAGTTTTTTTACATTTCAGGGTTTTGTGTTAATTCAAATAATTCAACATGAACAAAATACGGAGCTAACAGCTGAATCTCATACGTGGGTCCAGGTTATTCTCTCAGATGTAATAAGGAACCAGGACAGTAAGGGCTGTCAGTACTTACAATAGATGTAGTCACGGTCTAAATCATCGGACTGTGTTTCCCCCGCCATTCCACTCCCCGCCCGACTGCCCTCATGAAATCAATGAATCTTTTCAGGCATCAACCAGCCCTTTCATAAAGAATGTGGGTGGCTTTGAAAAGAGCTTTTGGCTTTTACCAGGTGAAGTTTTGTTGCTTCACTTTCTCTTGGAGCTCAAAGCGATCCTTTTACCTGGGCAGCAGCCTGGTCTGGATATTAGGCAGTGAGCGATGGTGATACCTCCCAGCAGCTTGCTGAATTCCTTACGATTGTGGATAGCAGCTGCAGGAGCCTGGGGATGAGGCAGCTTTTCTTGTTGTCCCGGGGCCGTGTTACCATCCAGCCCGAGGTGGTAAGTGGGCAGATACTCCAGCACAGCTGACCCGGGTTCCGGAACGCTTAGCATAGTTCCCCTTTCACAGGAGCCCGTGAACAAGTCTCACAGGTAACTGCAGTCCGGCCCGGGATGAGCGGGACTTGACCTTGGCCCAAGCTTCCCCGCCGCTATTTTACTCTTCCAGTCATTTCCATTGCCAGACTTTTTACAGGCAATAAGTAGAGTATTGATCATTTACTGTTCTTATAGACTGAGGACTCTTCAGATTGGTCCCTCCTTAATACAGCTCATTTGCCAATATTTTCCCCTAATCAGCTAACTGTGAAAGAGGAGACGGAGGGATATTCCCGCCACAATGATTAGACCAGAGAATTTCTCCTTTTGAAAAAGCCGGTCAAATTCGTTGTAGGAAAGGAGTGGAAATAATAAACGCCGTCCTCAATCAGATTTAAAATCATTTTGGAAGAAAAATGCGAGCACATTTCATCTTGATCCATTGAGAGGACGCTGGAGCGGAATGGCAAGGAGTTATAATTGTTCTCATAATATTACTGGAATTCATTTTATAATAGGGCAATAGCCGGACATATTTATGTGTCTGTATATTTGTGTGAGAGAGGAAGAGAGATTTGGTTGAATTAGAGACAGTGAGCCTGGGTGCTTTGATCGAACCAGCAATGGTCATACCTCCCAGCAGCTTGCTGGTTAATTGAAATGTTAATTGAAATGTTAGTTAGATATACATGGACGAGTTTAGAAGAATAGGTGTTAGTTGAAAATTTGAATTTTGAAATAAAGCTGCCTGAATTGTTTTTAAAGGAGCTGTGAAAAGTATTGTTTAGCAAGGTGCAGTTTAGAAATAACTTGTTTATAGTTCCCAAAGATTGCTGGTAAAACTTAATGTAATGCCGTTGCTTATTATCATGGCGATAAAGTGCAAAGACATAGTGAAAAAATGGCTATTTTCTTTGAAGGAGAAGGATATGTTTAATGAAGTAGTAAGCACTCTGTGTAAGAAAAGGCATTATTGGATCTTCCAAGTGTGTGACAAAAACCTCAGCATCTATGTCTAAGCTGCTACCTTCAAAAGACTAACATTAAGAAAACTCATTTGGAAGTGGACTTATTCGGGGTATCATGTTTCCTTGTTTGGCTCTTTAATAATCGCTGTCTTCCTGTAATCTTACTAAAAGTGTAACTGAAGCTGGATTAAGTAGGGGATTTAGAATTTATTGCAAAAGTAATTTGTAGATCTATGTCTGCAATTGAAATTGTGTCTCTTGTTAGTAAATGTTTAATCTAGTTTTACTGTAAAAACGATTAAACTAGGTGGTCTTTACACTACTGAATTCAGGGCACGCATCCGAAAAATATACAAATTGCAAAACAAGTTGTGGCATTTGTTTAAAGTTTCTCTTTGGGGTCTGGGCAAACCAGCATTTACCATCGGCTATGCCATAACACGGAAAATGATCTTGAGAGCCACCAAGTCAAAGAACAACACGTGCTGGCTCTTCAATTCCTGGGGATCGTCGTTGACATCGACCCACATCGACTGCAGCCGGAGCAGATTCTTCATGATTTTCTGGTTTCGGGACATTTCCCTGTGTGCAAATCAAGCCATCTGAACACCTTTGATGATGAAAATACTACTCGAGCTTCTCCTTGCTCACTTTCCACCAGCATGTCGGCGACTCAGAGGGTTTAACGTTTGTAATCCCTTCTGAGTTCCTGAGTGTTTTCTGGGGTCAAAAGTTTCATGCTCAACTTCCATGCACCCTGCCCACCCCTTGCGATTTCTGCATCTGCCAGTCAGCCTGTAGCTGGCAGTGGTCAGAGAATACCGGCTTGTCATCGGTACATCTTACCGTTCAAGTTCTGGACTCAAAGACGAATTGTATCCTGGAACTGATGGACAAGTTTGGCCCAGTCCAGTTATATCTACAGTGTGCTCCATCTGCAGGGCTGCTGAAAATTTCGTGCAGCTTGGCATAGTTTACTGTTTCCATCGGTAGTTTGGGCATGATGTCCAAGTTGCTCTTGGCCCCACGTGATCCTCCAGCTGCCTGGATCATGCAGTTGAAGCCACCACCCAGAATCACCGGCAATGATGTCAACAGCAGCAATTGGAGCTGTTGGACAATGTCCAGCCGCACACTGTTTTTGGCCGAGGCGTACGCATCAATTAACTGGAGTAGAGTTTTATGTATATTACATTTGCTGCGAGGGGGCGCCCGGCCCCCCCATCTTTTTAACCTCAGAGGTGGTAAAGTTACCTCCCTGCAGCAGAATATCCAGGATCAGAAGAATATGGGTCGTTCCTTCCCGACCAGATTGATGGTCCATAGGATTACTATCGTGACCACTGATTGTAGGAGCTGAGGTGCAGTATCACAGGCTCCTGCAGATACAAGTGTCTCTGACCTTGCAATTAAACCCAAAGTCGCAATATGCCGCATAATTTATTTTATGTCACTCAACACGAGATTTGTTCCCATTTCAAAGTTTATCTTCCTTCAACAGGTCCGTTGTTCTGACCATTACAAACCTTTTCTTTGCACCTGCATACCCTTATTATTTACAAGTTGTCTTAATTGCCCCGTTAGAAATGTTCTACCCAGGTGATACTACAGGGTTTCGTGCAACAAGCGAGGCTTGGACTGTTCTCTGTTTCCCATCCATACCATCAATAATGTTGCATCAGAGTCGCCAGAGCTAACGTTAGATCAGCTTCACTTCTGGTAATGTTAGCTCAACAGATTTGGCGTTAGAGTATTGTCACCAGTCGTCAAGTTGGAAGCGGGGCTAGTAATATTAGATAAAGTGAACACAATTAAAAATAGAGTAGGGAGTAGCAACACAATTTTTTATGTCAGAGCTGCTTGCCGAAACAATAATGTTAGAGAAGGCTCATTACAAACACTGCTCAATATGTTCACCCCTAATCATGTTACTTTGGGGTAAGCAATAGTAATAGTGTTGCACGTTCAGCTGCAGCAATCTTATAATAACGTTATCACCTGCAAAACCATGGAAGAGTCTCTGACAGCACTGTTATTATGTAGTTACCACTTGCAATATTATAATCGGATCGCCAGCAATGGGCTTATGGTTGGTCATCACCACATCACATTACAGCTGTTCCTTCATCTGACATTTTACAATGGTGTCGGAACCTTTAAAGATGCGTCAAAGCCATAATTGGTAATATTAAGCTGTGCCACCATAAACCATTGTTACAATTCAACTCGTTTTATTTTTCATTGATGTGATGGATAGGCGATGGTTTCATCAAGTCAATATGAGGTCCCAGGAACCTCACATGTTTTTGGGGAGGAATGTAACCATAAATGATACACGATACGCAGATTGCTTGTCCCCGAATTAATTTCACCCAATTCATTACCTTATTGAAAACATTTCAAAGACTGAGGTGGACACCTTCTTCCTTGGCGTACCAGGCACAAGGAAGTGGAAAATCTTGCCTTGATTATTAATTGATTTTAACCAAAACCAATTAGAAACCTATTTTTATCCTCACTAGGCAGAGGTTGTTCCATAAATTTGGAGCCTTAACACCTCTCAGAAAATCCCAGGCGGTAATGTGAAGCTGGAAGTAATCAAATATCATACTAAAGAAAATGGAACACCCAATAACTTTACGAGAAAAGGAGATTTACCATCTGGTCCACACAGTTTTGTTGGTTTTGATAAGTGATCATATATCATTGTCTTGTCGCTGTTTGCAAACTCATTTTTATTGATTAGAATAAAAGACTCCGAGAATTTCCTCATTGAGGGATCAGATATTCACGATTATATCAACGGGAATCCTACCAGCCAATGTAACCCAATTTCTGGTGAGGGATTCATGGGCAGTGGCTTCGTAGTTTTACCTTATACACAGAGGGAGGGCAAGAATGATTCAACCATTCCTACCACAGTAGATAGATCACTAAAGAATGTGCTGCTTCATGCCACGACATTGTCATTGTTCCCCATGTTAATAGTTACTCGGCCTATAGCTCCTTCAACCAACAGGCACTTCGGAACATATTTTGAGAAATAATTGCCACTTAGGAGCTGTTTCCCTCCGTTGAGCTGTAAAGAACTTTTGTGGTTCTACCAGTCCCAGCGCTGATATCGAGTATTAGGAAACTATAAAGAGAAAAGCATATCTTAGTGAAATGAACGGAAATCGTTTGTCTAGATGGTTGTTTCAGTTCTAATCATCAATTCCGGGATTTGCCATGAATTTGCATTTAGATATTGATGATGTCTGACTGCATGTTTACTCAAAGGGCGTATGATTCCTGAGCCATATACACTAAAGGTAGAATTATTTTCTTATTTTATTTGTTATCAACTGTTAAATAAATTATAAACGTAAACTCCCCTTGTCTCTCCCTAAGTTGGGAATATCTGTGCCTTCCTCACGAAGGACTGAGTCATTTATCTGTGCGCCTCAATTATTTACTTCCCTTCCTTCGTTGTTCTTCACAACAGAGACGACAGTAACTAAACTTTTTATTGCCGGTCATGGGTTTTTATGCGTCCACCGTTAAAAAATATTATATAAATCCATGACTTTTGTTCTTCTATCTTCTCTCTCTGACAGCAAATCTAATGATAATCGCCATTCTCTGCTGGCGGTCTATCTAAATTTATCGCTATTTATATGGTAGCAATGGCAACGGCAAATCCACTGGTCATGATCTTCCATGTGCTGGTGTAGCAATTTTTCATTTATTACTTTCCACAATAATTCCTGTCCTGCACTTCTGTTTATGCATTCATTGCGTACGTGAAGAATTTACAACCCTGGCAATGTCTCGTTCACGTTTCGCTTATATGTTGTCAGAGGTTGAAACGAAATGTGAAAATTACGGCCATGGTTATAGCAATGGTCTCAGTCCTGATCTACTTCGAGGACAACCCATTTTTGTTTGCCTTTGAACACAAACGATTGATTGACAATGTTCACAGAGGCTGCCGCTCCAGTGAGGCCCTCTTTCTACCGCCTGGTTACAAAGTATGTCAATCGCATGGATTGCTTTTATTTCAATACTACAGTTCAATGGCTTGACAGTCAGTAGATTCTGCAGGAGGCTTCGGGGTCACAACAGTGAGAATCAGAGGGACCCAGAGACAGAGAAGAGAAGGAAAACTTTCATTTTACCGTTCACTGTTTCCAATAGTTTTATACTGCTGTGGCTAACAGAGCCGTTTCGTTTCCACAGTGACAAGCACAGTGCATTACAGAAATGATCATGGAAAACTTGACTATATGGCCACGGAAAATGGATATCTGCGTGTGCATTCGAACTCTTGTACAAACGCATGTATTTGAGCAGCAACTCAAACTAACTTGGCGGAAGAAGCTCGAGAGGTTTCCGTGCATATTCATTCTGTCATTCGATAAAAACGGAAGAATGAAGCCAACGTTTTTAGCCGAACATACCCCATTACAGCCCGTTCCACAATTCATTTAAGACATTTCCTGTTGGAAGCAACCAATATTTATTGTTATGAAAATAGAGGATTAAAAGATCTCTTCCGCGTTGTGACCTCTGCTTGATAGCCACATAAGAGAACGCAACCATTTTCTGTTATAACAAGGATGCAGCAGTTGAGTAGAAAGTGCCTGAATCATAGACTGCTCTGCAGTGTAGGTACTGGGTGACATCCTTCTTCTGTGTAATTAATGAGGGTTTATTCTCTATTGTTGGAGCAAAGTGTTACAATCGCCATTATTTATAATCAATTTATGATCTTATCCCTATTATTGCACGCGATCGCCTCCTCGTCAAATTCAATCCCAATTTTTGCCTAGGCCAATAGAAGGGGACCCTATCTTCTGTACAGTGTCTAATGAGGAGGTCGTATGAACTTTGCCAGCCACTATGAGATTAGGCATCTTCGTTTAGAAAGGAAAAATACATGACCTCTCAACTGGTGCATTTAAATTTTGAAATGCCATGACAGGGGAAAGGGAGATGGAGCCAGCAAGTACTAGTTGTAATTGTCATCCATTGAGCAAATAGGTCCAAATGACACGTCCTGCCTCAAAGTCTTTTCAATCTCTTTTTTAAAAACTTGATCCTTAATATTGTCATTCCTTTTGCCACTGATCACTAATCTCCAGATTAATTTTGCCTCTGTTTATTAATCCACATATCTCGAAGTCTGAAAGCCCATCAACATTAAATTCTTATGCCTGGCCATTATTTGCATAACGTTCAAGAATTGCAAACAGCCTTATCATTCCTTTTGTTGCTTAACATAATTCGCCTCAGTGAAAATCGGCAAATATATTAATACACCAGTATCAATGCACAGTCTATTAAAGTTAAAGGATCTGTTGTTAAAGGAGTATTCCAGAACTTTCCTTTGGAAACATAAGAACGCAACTGCTGTTGAGCAGTGAGACGAATCGATTTGTTGTTCACTATCTGAAGAATTGAGACATTCAGCGGAAGATTAAAGAAAACATTTCCAGATCCCGGAATGGCCTAAGTAAGATCTTGTGATACTACTGTGGATGCAAGAGTGTCATATTGCCCCCGAGGAAGCCGACAGTGCTCTGCATAAAGCAGATGCCAAGAGGAAAACTATCACAGCTGATAAAGGAAAGTAAATTAAATGTTCCTCACATAAATTTGAAAATTAACGCTTTTGGAATTCTGTAATTAAGATTTGTACTAATTAGCAATTGGAGCAAAGAAGGAAATGCAAACAAAGTGTCCTATGTGCATTGAGAGTCTGAATTTAAAACTAAAATCCCATCATAAAGAGCTCAAATGTGGCACAATTGAATTCCTCCGCAATTACCATTCATCGTGGCTGTGATTTGTACCTGGTTGAATTTTGTGCTCAAATACTGTTGCACCTACTGGGGAAATGGTAAACCTAAGTTGCCTCTTTTCAATATCCGGAACCTTATTGAAATCCTTGTTAACTACACTGTCAGTACGTTACATGTGTCTGTGCTTCATCTCAGAACAATATTTAAGTGTTCTCTTTTATAATCACAATTTAACTTTGCACACAATGCTGGTGTTTTTAATTCAAAAATTGCATTTGGCCTGAGCTTCCGCGGAGTGGAATCTGAGTCAGCTTGCCAATCCACTCCTACTTCCTTATTTTGTGATCATAAAGATCCTATCGCGACTGTACTTCAGACTCAGGCAAGGCCAGAATTGTGTAGGGCAGTGAGCATCTGAGTCACCCTTAGTCGAGAGTTGTAGATTCGTGGCTGACGGTCGAACAGTTCGGGCGACAGTAGGGAAGTTGGGGAGATCGGACACTCGGAGAGGGGTGGGAGTGTTCAGCAGCTGGCACCTGGCGTTTCCAGCAACTGGGGAATGGTTGTTGGTAAGTATTGATGCAGGACAATCGAAAGCATCCAATGTTTGCACTTTATGTCACATTTTCGGATGGTTCCCAGTGCAGAGATTCAAACTTTCGGAACGATGTTCAAACTTTCCGGACAATTGCTGTGCAATCCTTACTTGGGAACTCCTGGGGGTGGGTTTCCCGAGTGCCTTTTTGCAGTGTCCCCAGTTACACTGCCCGGGAGTGCAGAAGTTTCAGGTCATGAACTTTCCTATGGAATCCAATTTCTAGGGAATCACTTGGCATCCAACCTTTGTCAGAAATGGCAGTGAAAAGAAGGTTTTTGTCTGTAAACGCCACCTTGGTATTCAATTGGATTTAAATGACTAGCATTGTTCGAGCAAGGTTGAAGCAGTCGGGCACATTTGGGCTGCTACATAAATAGAACGAGTGATCAGGGCTACTAGGAAAAGGAGGGTAAGTGGCATGAGGAAAATTGTTAATTTGGAGACCCGGCAGAGGCATGACTCGCACATTGTCTCCCTTCTGTGCTGCAACAAATTTACAATTCGTGATATGCGAACACAGAAACATTTTTTAATATCTCTGCGGTATTCTTGTTTCTCAACACCAATTCCCCAATATCATCCAAGAAGTGTCCAACGCTTCCTTTAGCTATTGTTTCCCTTTACAAAATACTAGCTGTACGTTTTCCTGTCTGTTTTTGAGTCTACTACAGGCTTAGTTTCCTAAGTTAATCACTGATTCTTCACATGTATTTGTTCTGTCTCAAATGAATATCGCTCTTTCGAGAGCAATGAAATATCTCGTCTAAATTTGCTATTTCTCTATTGTCTTCCACTTAAATCCGTTTCTGAATTCATCTTCTAAAGATTCCATCTTCTTCCTTTTCATTTTGTCCTTTTAAAGTTTAAAGCTTTGCTTTGTGACCCAACATTTTCAACTCTGTAACTGAAGATGATGTGCTATCATTTAATGATCATTATTGTTGTAAGGATCATTTATTGTAAGGGTACTACTTAATCCTTTTCATGATACCTTGAAAAATGTAAAGTGCTCTGCTTTCGGTTGGTTCCACAGTGCATTCATCTAAGAACCAGTCATCAATGCATTCTATGGATTAATCCTCAAGGCTAACTTTGACACTTTGTTCCATCCAAACTTTGTGACTATACGGATCTCTCACAAGTATTGCTGTACATATTGAAACCCCATTATTTTTGATCTAATCTATGTCCTAGAAGCAGCTTTTGTGGCGGAATTGTAAACAACTCTCGTCAGTGATATTTGTTATTCACACCCAAACTGATTTGACATCGAATTTTCCAGAGCCAATATTATTTCTCACTAACATATTGAACTCATCGTTTCTTCGGAGATTTACCCGAACTTCCTCTTCTTGCTACCTATTCTCCTGAAATATCTGTGAACATTGAGTCCACAATTAAAGTCCGTTTGGAATCACATTTTCGCTGTGGGCATCATTTTATAACCAGTCATTTATATTTCTGATAACCTGTCCCAGCGTGGCTCAAGTGAAGAGAACCCCAACTGCACAGTTTTACTTTCCCGAGTACTGGTGCCAGTGCTGCATGAATCAAAACAATATCGCCCCCCACATATCAACCTTTGAGTGTTTCACCCTTTGATCTTATTTACCCTCTGAAAATTTTGTAGTGGCACATTTAGTAATGCAGAGATTTTGCTCACTCTTTTCATCTTTTCATTTGTCCCCTAGAGGTTCACACTAGCTCACTTGACGCTGTTCCCTAGTTCTAGTGATGTTGCAGTTGCCCACGTGGATCAGGGCAACTGGAATCTCCCCCACGTTCCAGACTCTTCTCCATCCTGGAGGAGGTGTCCTTGAAACTGGACCACTGCCAGCAGCACAATTTTCAGGAATCATATTCTTGACTGCAGATTATTAACTATCTGCCTAACTATACTGCCCCTTCTACAACAAATTTCATTTTTTTTACTTCGCCCATTTGAGTGAGAATGAATAGAGCGACATATATTCACAGTGTAGTCACCGTTCTCGTTTATCTCACCTGCAGGCATTCCAAGCCTGATGGACAAGTGCATAACCACAAACCAGTTCAGAAGTATGTAACCTAAGGGTTATGATTGTTAATCTTGCAATCCTGTGACATTTAAGTTTATGCTCTATTTGTAAGGGAGAGACATTGTTACTAATTGGGGAAACGTCGGTGTGTTATTCTTAAAAATATATATATAGGAACTGATAAGAAGGAAAAAGCAGTCTGTGCTGCATCCCCAGGGTTTTGCAAATGAACCAAAGTTAAGGAAAGACTGGCTACAGATTGTTCCTTTACTCCGTGAATGACCAGCGAATTGTATCAAGGTAGCAGACAATTAACATCGAACCGTAGTAGTTGGAAGCTGAATCACGATGTCTATGTCTCTATCATTTGACAAAAGCATTGTTCCAGTAAACCTCTGCTGCGAAATGGCTGAGAGCCGATGCAAGTTTTCAAGCTTTGAATATCCAATGTTTTTTTACGGATTCTGAACCACCTGAACGATGGAAAATGAGTTCGAATTGTGGACTCCAGTCATCCCGTTAACCAACACGCCGCAAAACATGGCTTGACACCATCAAAAACCAATGTGATTAGGAGTAAAGAATTGTCAGAGCTGTATGTGGGTGAGCTGGACGCTGAAGAGGCATTAACTGTGCTATTACCATTCATTGACAGGATTTCCAAGACCAGCAATTTGTTGGAAGCGTCTGAGGCGTGATGAAACTTAGATAAATTTAATGAAACAGAGCTTCTGTATATGGAAGAGTATACTATGGAATTTCATTGGTCGTATAGGAGATTTACAAAGTTTGAGTTGGAGGTCCCCAGGACTTTGCTTATATTTACGTTCCTGGACTGTGCCCAGACAACGCATGCAGATAAACGTCTCGTCCTGACGAGGTTTCAGTTTCGGAGAGAAGGTTCTCTTTTAGAATACATGGCTTCTGCACCCCTTCCCTCCGCTCCTCTACAACTCCACCCCCGAAGAAAAGGTTAACAGTCATTTCCCACTATATTCAGATCAAATCCTGACAACTCTGCAGAGATGCTAACAATGGAGAACTGCATGGTTGCTGAATTCCGAGATCTCCTGAATATAACTGCAGAAATCAGTACAAAGATGGATTTGATGATAGGTGGACTGAGGATGTTCGCACTTTTAGCCAGTTTTAGATTTCTGACCAAAAGATCGTTTGAAATGGCAGTGTAAGTGCTTGAAACCTATAAATGCACAGAA
The DNA here is from genome assembly GCF_017639515.1 of Carcharodon carcharias. NCBI lineage: Eukaryota > Metazoa > Chordata > Chondrichthyes > Lamniformes > Lamnidae > Carcharodon > Carcharodon carcharias. Next base: position 250,389 of record NW_024470585.1, read on the forward strand.
AATCATTAACAGCTGTTTTTTGTCATTCCAATTTCCATTATGCAATGAATTGCCCACAGCGCAAATATCGAGTCCTTCAAAAACGTGGGAAATGGACAATTCCGAATCTGAAAATGATGGTAACTGGACTGAAGGAATTTCTATTGGTTAATGGATTCTTGAGCCGGGTGATGTGCGTTTTGGTCGATGGCACGTTCACCTGTACAGTGTTGCACGAAAATGCCAACTTCTGCACTGCATATTTAGATATTTTGCGGGGTAGAGACAGAATTGCAGGATTGTTACAGATCATATAGTGTCCATTCGGCCTGTCGTGTTTGCAGCGACTAACTGAATGAGCATTTCATCGAATGTCATTCTCCTTCCAACTCCCTGTAACCCCCCACATTGCTTCTTTCAAATAAACATGCAACTCCTCTTTGAATGCCTCGATTGAACGTACCTCCACCATAATCTCTGGCAGTGCATTTCAGACCCTAACCACCTGCTTTGTAAAAATGTTTGTTTGGCCTCAAATCACCTTGTTTATTTTTCCAATTACCATCAATTTGTACCTTCAGGTTCTCGATACGTCCACCGATGGGACATTTTCTCCCTCTGTACCCTGTACAGACACCTCATGATTTTGAATATTTCTATAAAACCTCACCTTTCTTTCTCCAAGTATTGGGGTCCCAACTTGTCAAATCTTTCTTCATAACTGAAGTTTCTTAACCCTGGAATCACCTTTGTAATGCTCTTCAGAACTCGATTCAATACCTTCGAAACCTTCCTAACATGCGGTGCCCACAGCTACTCACAGAAAGTTCTTGTCCTGGAAGAATGAGTCCAAAGTTAGTATTTAACTGGTTTAATGTCAAGACAGCTCTTTGGTGCAGCGGTCTTTTCCTGTACCTACCCCACTAGAATGTTACTTCCTATAGTCATTTATACTATTTTGATGGATGGACCAATTCTCATGACCATTTTTAACAAGCAGTTGTCTTAAACAATGCAATTGCTATACAATGTAATTGCCAGCCAGCAAGCTGATTGTCAAGGCGCAATGACAATACAATTACTGATATATTGACACCAAGAACTGTGTGCATTACTCCAGTTGAAGTCTAACTCCTGTGTTATATGAGCTCAACATATCCTCCTTCACCTTGTGCTTCATGCTCCCATTAATAATGCTTTGAATTCTGTATGCTTCATCAACATCTCCCTCAACCTTTATTGTCACATTTAATGACATGTACCCATATGCTCACAGGTCCCTCTGCTCCTGCACCCTCAGAATTATACCCTTTATTTTAAACTATCTCTATGCTCTTCCTACCAAAATGTATCATCTCACATTTCTCCGCATTGAAATCCATCTGCCAATTATCGGCACATTCCAAAAAAATGTCTATGCCTTTTTGAAATTCTAAACTGTCTTCACAGTTTATAAGGCTTCCAAGTTTTTTACCATCCTCAAATGTTGATATTTCTCCTGTACATCAAGGTCTAGATCATTAATATATATCAGGGAAAGCAAGGGTGCCAAAACAGACGCTGGGGAACTTATTTCAGCGTGAAGAACATCTATTAACCATTATTATCTGCTTCCTGACACTCAGGCAACTTCGTGAACATGCTGCTATGTCCCTTTTATTCCATAAACTATAACTTTACGCACATGACTGTTATGCAGCACTGTATCTAATTACCTTTGGAAGTCCACGTACACCACATCAACAGCCTTGCTCTCATCAATCATTTCTGCTTACTCTTTGAAAAAGCACCAGCCATTTAGTTAAACATGAATTTCACTTATGAAATCTATGCTGGCTCCCCTTAACTAACCCGCAATTCTTTATGTGACAATTAATTCTGCTCCAAGTTATAGTTTCTAGACAACTCCCCATCAGCGAAGTTAAACGGATGGACCAGCAGCTGCTGTGACTATCCCTGCACGTTTTTTAGAACAAGGCTGTGATTCTTGCAATTACCAGTCCTCTTGAACGACCCCTGAGTCTATGGAAAACTCCAAAATTATGGGCAGTTCCTCTGCAATTTCTATTCTAGTTTTCCTCAGTGTCCTTGGAAGCATCTCACCCAGTCCTGGCGCCTTGTCAAATTGAAATGCAGACAACCTAACCAATACCTCCTTTTACTGAAAAGCAAGATGGATAGATCAGAGGTTTAGATGCTAGTCGGTAAACCGAGCATGAGGAGGAGGAATGGGTTCTTTTCTCTAGGTGCCAGCTGCCCAAGTGTGGCTCCTGCATGTCGTACTATCTAGTAGGGTAGAATCACTGCAGCGAGGCAAACAAATAGTGGGACGAGAAAGAAATCAACTGGAACCTATGAGAATTGAATGAATGTCCAGGATGATGTACACACAGTGAAGGTTATGGACTGGGGGAATGATGTACCTGATCAGAATGAAGGAACTGTAGCTCTAGTTAACATAATGATTCAAGCGATTAAAGGTTGCATGGTCATAAAGCGGAGCCTTCAGCCTGATTGATAAACAGGCCGAATCAGTAAATTTAGGAACTTAGTTCCAAGTAGAAATTTAACTAGTAAATGTTTGTCAAGTTCAATTTTAGATTAACAGTCAGATTATTATCTAAAACGAGCAACATTTAAGCAAGCTAAATAGCAGAATTAAACAGGCAACTGCTTTAGTGGCAATTAACTGTCAATCACCGAGAAACCCTTCCCTGAATAGGTTCCTGAATAGATGTTGATCACTGTAGCAGAAAGCTAAGTTAGAGTGACTCAACACAATTCAATATAAATAAGACGCATGGTCAGTCAGATGTGCATGGACACAGAGAGGAGATATTGGCCTGAGTGAGACAGAGACTGAGTGAGTATATTTGCGAATTTGGATCCAAGTGGTAATTAAATGCACAGGGGGAGAAATGGCTTTAGGAAATATTTACTGCAAGATGTAAATTGTCCTGACTGGGGGTTGGGAGAGGGGCGGGGAGAAGGTGTTCTTTTGTTCATCTACTCTTTTTCAGCCCCCAGGATTTGATTTCCACTTTGGTGCACCAGATGGAGCACGTGAACCAGTAACTGGTATCATTGGTTGTATCGGCATTGTAAGCACCTTATTGGTTTATCTGTATTACAAAGTTTGCTGGCACTGCCAGAATCTATTGGGAAGTGTAAGCTTAATTAATTGCAACTAATTAACTGGCAATTAATTAACACATATTGGCGATATTAGGGCAAGTAACGTGTGCGAGTGCAGGATGTGGGAGCTTCTCCTTACCTATGTGATGCAAGGCTAAAACATCTGCAGTTAATGGTTGCTGCTGCAGGAATAAAGTGTCCGACTTATTGAGCTGGAGTCCGAGCTTCAGACACTGCGGCTTATCAAGGAAGGGGAAAGCTAGGAGGTGGTCATACCCTTTAGGTTGGAGTAATTTGGTTATGTCAGTGGTCAGGCACAGGAGGGTGCAACTGCAAGTGAGTCAGGTAAGGGGTGTCAGAGAGCAGGAGTGCAAGATCCTAGGCCCTCGCAATTGTCCAAAGCTTTGAGACTTTTACAGTTGCTTTTGATGAGAGTGACGACTTCAGAGTGGAAGATCTAGTTGGCCATGACACCCTGGAAAAGGAAATCATTCAAGTGTGGGGAGTTACAAGGATGGTGGAGGAGGGTGGGGGAGCAGGATAGTCAAAGGGATTAGCAACGTTCCCTGTATCAAAAACCATGAGTGCAGGCGAATGTGTTGCCCGTTCCATGGTTCATAACATCTTTTCAGTGATGGAGAGGAGGATGCAGTTGGAGGGGGAGGACCCAGTCGTCGTGGATCATATGGTACCAAGGACACAGGCAAGAAAAAGAAGGAGATTCTGCATGGTCAGTATAAGGACTATAAGAGTTAACAAGCAGAACCTCGATGGTCACATTCTTTGGAATATTACCTGTACAAATTGGCATCGGACAAATCAGATTAGGGATATGAATGTGTAGCCTTAAGCCTGGTGTGGTAGAAGTGGGTCGTGGTTCGTGGGATACTGTCACCTGTGCTTGGGACCCGTGGTCTTGCGAGAGGCATAATTAAAGAAGGAGAGAGAATATGAATTTGGGAAGATGTCAACAGTAGATACAAAGCACAAGAGAAAGTATTTATTATTGGAAATGTAAAACAAACCGTGGTAGGACGGCATAGAGAACGCCAATCTAAGAGTAAATCAACAGACGAGGCTAGAGGCTATAACAAAGATAAAATGAAAATAATCAAGGCCCTGTATCTTTATGCAGGAACCATTCAAAACAAAACAGATGAACTGAGAGTGCACGTAGACATACCTAATTATGATTTGAAAGCCATTACAGAGACATTACTGCAGGAAGGCTTTATTGGGACCTGAATATGCAAGGGTATAGGGCATTTAAGAAGGACAGGAAGTGAGGAAAAGGTGGAGATTGGTCCTATTAATTAACGAATGTAAAACCAAAATACAGAGGGATGACCTAAGTTCAGGAAACAGTTTGGTTAAAGATCAGAAATAGTAAATGCAACAAGTCCTTTGAGGGAGTCGTGTCCAGGCCCCCTAATAGTAACTTTATGGTAGAATGAAGCGGAAATGAAGAAATGAAGGGAGCTTGTCAGAAAGGCACGGCAATAGTCATGATAGATTTTAATCTACATATAGAGAGGAAAAGTATGATCAGAAAAGATAACCTCTTTTAGGAGTTTGTAGAATGTTTCCGGGATACGTTCTTCGACCAGCATTTTCTGGAGTCAAACACAGAGCAGGCTATACTAGAGCTGGTATGGTGCAACGAGATGGGACTTTTTGAAGGTCTCATAGTGAAGGCGTCCCAAGATAGCAGCGACCATAATATACTTTAGTTTTAGGGGGACAGGAGTGGGTCCCAGTCTATGTTTTTACCTTAAACAGGGACAATTATGATGGCAAGAAGCAGAGCTAGCTAAAGGGAATTGGCAAATTTGGTTAAGGGGTAGGTCAACAGGGATGCAGGGGAAAGCAAAATTTAAGGGGGTATTTCAGGTTACACAGAACAGATAAATTCCAACGACTGAGAATAAGCCCAAGGAAGGGCATACGATCAGTTTAACCAGAAAGGTTAAAGATAGTATCAAACTGAAGAAGGAGCATATAATTGTGCCAAGATACATGGGCGGCTTGAAGTTTGGGCAGAACATAAGGAACAGGGAAGGATTAGTAAAATATTAATGAGTGTGGGAGAACAGAATACATATACAGGATAACAAAGGGTTAAGTGCTTAAACTATAGTGGAATATACAACGAAGTGTCCTTGCACCAGTAAGTCAAGTAATAGACAAACCTGCGCTGCCAGCTATTGTGGAGGAATGAAAACAAGTATAATGAACAAGCTACCAAGCGCCCTTCAAACCAAGCTAGTATGTCAGTTGTCAGCACATGAGACAGTGCCTAGTCACGCTATCTTTTGTCTGTCCAGATGACTAATCGCCAGATAGGCTACTGAAGTATTTTGCATAATTATAAACTAAGACAGAACAATTGTATCCATGCCAAGGATAAAATTTCAATGTTATTAATTTCTAAGTGTCAAGAAACTTTGTAAATTGCATGATCTCTGTCATGTACGCTTTTGCTATAACTATGTGTATACTCTGATGCTTCTCAGAGTGCTGGCCAGCTCAGTTGTACACTGCTGGGCTCTCTGTGATATCAGGATTTAATAAAGACTTCCGAGACAAACCTCCTGGGTCCGAGTGTTCACTCCGTTTTCCACCACAATGAGGAAGGAAATTAGAGTACGAGAGAGTGCTAGCCATAAATATAAAAATAAACAGTGAGGATTTCTATATTTTTTAATGAAACGAGTTAATAAAGTGAGTATTAGTCCTATAGACACTGACTCTGGAGAATTGATAATGGAAAGGAAGAAAATGGCAGATGAATTGAACATGTATTTTGCATCATTCTTCAATATATTGGATACACCTAACATCTCAGAAGCAGCCATAAAACAGGAAATGGAAGTTAGAGAGGGTCTCAGAAAATTACAATCAACTAGAGAAATTGTAGCTGCCAATAAATCAGTGGATAAAGCCATTTTGGAGACTAAACGGAGAAAAAACAAAGCTACACAGTTGGCGAAAGTTAGGTGTGTATTCAAAAGCCCTATTTAGGGTTCATTCAGCATTATGCACAGAGGTGGTCTGCATCCTACTGGCTAGAACTTATAAGGCTAAGGTTGCATAGGGGCCTGGGGCTTTGAAGGATGCAAAGGAGATAAAAAGGTCAGAGTGGATTCGCTCACAATGGGGAATGTAATTTTGAATTATATGTTACTTCTGGCAACGTTTTCTTGGAATTGTAAGTCAATAGACAGAAACGGTGTATTTCTGCGGGGTACGCCATGCAGAGGGAAGTGTCTCAATAACCTACTAAAGAACAACGAACTTTTTGGAACTTAATAAGTGTTAATATGGCTTCAGTAAAGCTCCCAGAGCATAGTACTGTTCAGTTAGCTCAATTTAGTTAAGATTGGGTTGTCTCCAGGTTAAGGCAGGTCCTGCAACGTGCTTTTGCTACCATGGTGGTAAACTCGCGAGCAACTCTATGATGCAAATTGATGCCATTCTATTGGGTGTATGACTGAGTTCCAACATAACGTTATTCTCAAGGTTCGAACACACTTTAACATTTCGAGAGAGAACATAACAAGGAAGGAAAGATGGAAAGAATGGCAAGATAAAACAGGCCAATATAGGGGCCAAATGTAGCAGTGCGTGACTGAGAGTTGTGGGGAGTGAGAGGCAGGGGACAAAAAGATAGTGAAAACGAGGGAGCGTGATGGCTAATGGGAAGGAGTTTGAGTGAGTGGTGTAAGCTGATTTGCGCGCGAGAGGCAGAGTACAAAAGATGGTGAAGGCTGAGGCTTTTTGGAACAGAAGAGAAGAGGAGAGGATGGCGGAAGGAGAAGATGGAAGGTGTAGAAGAGCAGCGGGAATGTGAGACGGAAATGCAGGGAATAGTCAGGGAGAATACTGAAGAGGGGCTGATAATAGTGTAAACGCCGCCGGTGAGCAAGACAGATCGAAAGAGGGTGAAGAATAGAGGGACAGCGAATACGATGAGATGGGGGGAGAGAGAGAGAGAGAGAGAGAAAGAGAGATAGTGGCAGAGAGATAGACGGGCAGAGATGAAAAAAGCCAGTGGTGGGTTGAAACAAAAGAGATATTTTGAGAAAGGCGAGTAGAGAAAAAAAAAAAATTAAGAAGGTGGTGGAAAAGAAAAAGCTAGCGGGGACAATGAAATAATGGAGGAAACATGATCTCATAGAGAGTGAGAGAAGAGAGGAATGGCGAGTGAGAGAGAGGGAGGAATAGAAGGTGAGAGGATGAAGGGGGCAGAGAGACATGTGAGAGGCAGAGATCGTGAGACACAGAAAGAGAAAGAGATTGGGCAGAGAGAACAAAAGAGGCTGAATGAGAGTGTGTGAGAAGCGGAGATACAGACTTTCAAAGAGGGAGCAAGAGGGAGAGTGATCGCGAGAGAAAGAGATACACATCGCAGTAGACTGAGCGTGTGGTGCGTTGGTGAGAGAGACGGTACAGGCGGAAAAATTGAAACCAGCTTAAATTTATTTTCCCGTTTCTTGCAGTAACACATGGAAAGATCCTTTATAGAGGTGCTGGAAAGAAAACCTTTCCACGAACCCAAGATGATATGAATATGGAGTGGCGGATTTTAAGGCACGACCAACATGAGATAAAAAGTGCAGGAGAGATTTACGCATGGAATCCCAGAGCTTTTCAGTCAGATAGCTGAATGACCTCGAATGGGGGAGCAATTAAAAATGGTCAAATTCAAGGCTCCATAATGGAGGGGCACAGATGTCCTGGAGCTTTACTCTCCTGGAGGAAGGTTCCAGAGTTAAGGAGAGTGTGGCAGCCGGAGGATCTTAGAGAGATAGGGAGGGTTGCAAGGGCTGGAGGAGGTTACAGAGGTGAGAATTTAGTGGTGTCAGCACAAGGTTACAGGCATAGAGTTCAATCATTGAATCTGTACATACATAGCTAAATACACGATAGTTCAATCGATAGATGGATAGATCTAGAGATAGGTAGACATTCCAGTAGATAGAGAGTAAACATATTTGTAACTTAATAAATAATATGTTGACGAATGAAGAGTTAATGGCCTGCAGAATGTTGCTTTCGCAAGAATACATTTTCATTTATTTTTGAGATGATGTGAGGAGTGAAAAATCGAACCAGAGAAGGTGTAGGAGAGACTGTGTGTGCTGTTTTACCTCCTGTCCTTCGGGGAACGTTCTAATTGTCCTCCTGGCTCCTTTATGTCCGCTCCTCCGAATACCAGCTCTTGTTCTTTGTTCACCACTCTTTTGCCTTCCTGATTCCTCCTGTTAATTTAGATCTTGGAATCCACATGCCACCTCAAGCCAATGCCCCACTGCCCTTTGTTGTGTGTGGCTCCAACTGTACAGTTACTGCTGCTCATCCGAAAGTTTCTCATGCGTTTGTACAGCTGCTTGTTGTCTTTTCTGATTGCTTCTATTTATTTATGTCCTTCCTTCGAATGTCTGCCCATTATTAAGACTCACAACTGTCCAGTGTATACGATGGCTATAGCTAATGTTCTTCTGATCCTCCCTCTCTCTGTTCTCTCTTGCCCGTTATTAACAGTTCTTTGGTGTTTGCTAATCCTCCAGACCCTTTCTTTTCGGTCCTCAGGCGGTCGTCCCTAGCCACATAACTCTGGATCTTTCAGACGCTCGCAATGTTTTCATTTGTTCATGAATTTAATAATTGATATAGCCGGATATTTCACCGCGTTCTTCAACTGCTCTCTGAACTTGGACTGGGTCACCACATAAATAAATGTGTTTGTGCAGCAACTTAAATCCCGCAGCATATATGCAATGTTTTCAATGATATAACAAGAATCATAATCTAAGCCACCTGCAGCATCAAAAATATATAAAATATACACCAACCACAGGAGTATGAAGCTGCCGGAAATGGTGAAGAGTAAAATCATAGACTTCCTTCTGCTCTCCATCTCTGGGTCATTCTGATTCTCTCCCTTACTCTGACCCCTCAGGCCCTTACGAACTCGACTGGTCACTAAAATGTGTCTGACTGTCAGAGTGTTGAGCAACAGGATTAAAGCGAATGGCATCAACGGGGTTCAAATCTTTTCAAACTTTCTAAACACAATCCAAAGGGGGTCAGTGAAATAGCTTCGCTTATTCGGGCAGAACCATGGTACAATGTCGATGATAGCGCTAGGCTGAAATCTAAAGTAGATAGGAACGTTTTTTAAACAAAATAAAACACTGGTCGTTGCTAAAACCGCAGTTGCAACTTCCTCGGTGCAATACTTAGAGATTTTAGCTTCAGACAACAAATTGCGACAAACCGATCAAAAGTAAAAGCGATGGTGAACCAAACAGAACAGTCTGTTGCTGCGCGCAGCAGGACGTAGCGAACACTACACACAGGGGTGATTCTCAAGAAATTTATTGGAAAATAATAACCATTGATTCGGTTGAGTATGACCTCAGTAGTAATGACCATGAGATCCGCCGTTGCCATTGCCACCGGGTAGCGAGTGGTGCAAATGGAGAGGCCACACTTTCCACGGGGCAGGATCACGATTGTCATCAAGTTAACTGCAAGAGAGAGAAGGGAAATAGGCTGAAAATTACTGACAAACAGTCTTCGTTTCTGAACAAAAGCAGCATTGACATTAGTATCGAAACTTGTGGGTTGGGATTGGGTCAGGGGTTATTGAATCTCATCCATGGCCTCAGCTGGCCTCCCACCCGCACATTTCCAGGTTCCCCCCTTGACTCGAAGCATTCCCTCAGGGAGGAGAACCGCATTCGTCTCGGCCACTTCCTGTGATTATTCAACGGGGGCTATAGATACATCAGTGATCCAAATTTAGAAAATAAGTTTAATGAGAAAACGCAAATGTTGGAAAAAAAGCCCAGGCTTTCGTTTTTACTGGATAATCACCGAAATAAGAGAGGTTATGTGAATCTATTTCAAAGCATTGTTAAACACGCAGCGAACTGGATGCGGTTCTGCTCTTCACATCGGAAAAAAAAAAGTTGAGTCCTTGGAACAATAGGCAAATTCCGTACAAAAATTATAACAAAACTGGGAGGTGAGAATTAACGGGAAACAATGATTCTCTACAGTCTGGATGCGAGAAGGCTGATGATTGACTCAATCGAGGACTTTAACATTATAAACGAATTTGAGCGGTGAAGCGTGACAATGATCCCCGTGACACCTGTCAGGAGTTCAATTCTGAATGTCATCAGTATAAACGAAATCCATATAAATCAATGAAAATATTCAAGAGAGATTGCTTTACTCCGAGAGGTGAGAATGTACAATTGCCATCACAAAGGATAATTGAGTTGAAAAGCATTTAAGCAATTAAGAAGCAAGTTTTTACATGTTTCAAACAAGAATGGAGGTTACGTGAGCTGAAATGAAGAGACCCTAGAGCGGAGCATGAATACAGCCATAACCCAGTTGGGACTTATTTCTTTATTTTAAAATAAGTAAGTTAAGTTTTGACTAATCATAGATATCAGATTATTTTCTCTAATATTGAAATAGATTATTTATTGAAGCACTGCACTCATGACCCAATGATTCTCAGGACCGTGCTTGCGGAAGAAGATTTATCAATACCTGAAAGTGTTGTCGATTACTCTGCTTTGCTAAAGAATAAAACAATGCCCCACACGGAATGCAACTTTACAATGGCCCATCTTCCAGGAGATATATCAGCATTGCTGTCATGCGCTGCACTCCAGTTAGTCACCCCATACTCAGTGCAATAGCAGAGTGACAGCTGCTCCCAGTTATCCATGGTCGCTGAGGTCTGGCCTTCCACTCCAGTTAGTCATCACATTCAGTATAATTTCTAATTGACAGATAACTCTGCTAATTCATTTATCTAACGAGATTCCTGCTCTGACGTTTGATTCAACAGGTCACTACAGTGAACTGTACGTTATGATTTTATCATACAGATTGTTTCTGAGCTCTAAACAGATGGTGCAACAGAATATAACTACATAGAAAATTCAGGAAGTTTAATTACTGCAATTATATGGTTGAATGCGTATCTCTATAACTGAGACAATTCGATCCAATGCAACATTTTCATTCACTGAAAATTAGCAGAAACCAGCCCATTAACAGATTTACTACAGCCAATGGTTTGAGACACTTACCAGGAACACCAACTATGGCAAGGATCACGTAGAATATTTTCCTGACACATTGAATTGTTCGATGCATTTTCTGTGTTCCTTTGCACAGCAGACAATTAAACGCTAAGGTGATACATTCCTTGTGCATTAACTTTATACACCCCAGGATCGCCACGGAGATGCTGCCGTTGCAACATTGTTCAAATTATGTTTTCCTAACTTGAAAAAAAAACGTATTACGACATCTGCATTAATTCCCTGTTGAGGGCCTATATGAAGAGCTGAGATTCAATTGGACAACTCTCTACCTCATAGCAAAAAATCAAAAATACCTGTAAAAATTCAGCAGGTCTACCAGATTCTGGTTATATCTGGTAGACCTGCTGAGTTTTTCCAGGTATGTTTTTTATTTTTTGTTTTGGATTTCCAGCATACACAGTTTTTTGTTTTCACGTCTACCTCATAGACTGGAGAAGTCTGATCACATTGAATTAAAAAAAAATCATATTCGGAAGGTACGTTAAACAGCGATAGAGATGTCCCTTCAAACATTATGCCTCCCATCCCTTGATCACAACATTGTTTCAGAGATGACGTTCACTCTGTTTGACCATTCAGTAATTAAATCCCTAACGTCAAAGTACCCATTCAGGGCTATACCTCGAGATGCTGGAACTTGGTTGCTCTATTTCGATGTGCTAATTCTGTTGAATAATTCATACAAGAAAAATGAACGATACATTTTCTTTCAAACCTTTGCAAAAGGCTGCCTTATCAGCGGCAGCTGTCTGCAAGATGAGCTCAGCAATTCTCACTCTCTCGTCTCCTCATTGTTGTCTGGCAGATTTTCTCTTCAGTGGCTTATTCAATTCGCTTTTGATTGAATTCTTTTTCTCAGGCAGTTCATTTCAAATTCTTATTAAGTACCTTGTGAAGCTGTGCGTTTCCTCATTTCGCCATTGATGACATTGCCAATCAACTGCATGCTGTGTTCTGTAGTTTTCGACATGTTTGCCTTTTAGAACAGTATCTCTCTACCTACACCGCCCAAAACCCGCCATTCATTTGAAGACATCTAACAAATTTCCTCTTAACTTTCTGTTCTCTTAGGCGAGGAACTCCAGCTTCTGTTATCCCGTTAGGTCAGTGAAGACCAGCATCCGGGGAAATTTTTATTAAGCCATTTCTGCACTTTTTGTAAAGCCCTCACATCATTTTCAACTGTGGGTGGTATCGAGGATTAGGCAATGTTTTCAATCTCTCTATCTCTCACAGGCTCTGTGCAACTCAGGTTCACGCTTTCACCTCTTGTTGATGATTCTAAATGTGTGACTTCCTTCTTTGACACGACACACGAAATTTAAATTTGCATTTGATTTCTTCCCCTCTCACCTGCACACGGTCAATCTATGATCCAGCCTCTTCCACTATTTGCCTCCAGTTCAGCGGATAGACTGTTCATCAATATTCACTATAAGTCATTAACTGCCAGAGCTACCTTAAACACACTTGCTCCAAACCCAGTTTCAACAAAGAGCCTCCTGACCGCTTTTGAATTTCGCTCGAATATTCCACATCAGGCCTTCTGTAGTCTCCTCATCTTACCTCCTTGCATTCCCTGCAGTTTGGTTTACAGAGATCTCGGCCACGTTTGTTTCATTTCCAGACTTTTGGCCCCTACTCATTGCCCTTTTTCTGGAACCAGGATTCTTATTCTCAATTTCCAATCTAACCCCTCTACTTACAGCACATCACCCCACTTTATTTCCACCGTGCCTATCTGAAATCACCAACCACAGTTCCTCCCCTAACCTCATGTGAACCTCCCCCTTGCAACATGCTTGTTTGCTCTTCCACCACACCCGTTATCTGCTTTGCTTTGCCCTCTGAACCCTTTCTATGTCACTGAGTAATTTAAAACAGCTTCCATTTCACCAAGGATCATAACGGTATCAGAAATAGAAAAATGAGTAAATCATACAGCCCATCGATTAAATTCCACGATTCAATAATGTCATGGCTAACCGTTTCATTGACTTAATTCCACTTTCCTGCCTGCCACCAATATCGGGTGACTCACTTGCCAATAGAAATGAATTCAACCCAGCCTTGAACATATTTAGTGACCCAGCCTCCACTGTTCCCTGGAGAAGCCAATACTAAATGCTTCCGACCATTTGAGAGCTGAAATGCGTCATCTGCACCTCTCCTCTCACCGTCTGCCATATCAATCTCCAAGAAACATATGTATTTCAGTAAGAGTGCTTCCATTTTCCTGGTGAAGATAATTCCAAATGTTTCTCTTCTCGCCAACCACACCTGTCCATCCCAGGAATCTACCCGGTAAACATTCACTGGACTGCTCCCAACGGAAGCATATGTGTCCTGAATGAAAATGACCAAAACTGTCCACAGTGTTCCAGATGTGGTTATTGCATTGCTTTATATGTTTGCAACCGGACTCAGCCATGAATATATTCAATGGCCCAACCTCCACTTCTTGCTATGGAAGAGAATTTGAAAGATCTATGACCAGAAATCCCTTCTTTTCTTTGTCTAAAATGGGACACAATCAGTTTTTAAACTGTGGCCCCTTGTTCTAGATTCCTCAAATGACGCGAAACACCATCTTAGCCTCGATTGCATCAAATCTCCTCAGATCTTTGCATGTTTCAAAAAGATCACGTGTCATTCTTTTAAATGTCTGAGTACATATACAACCTGCTCAGCCTTTGCTCATCAGAAACCTCTTCCCCAGGCATCATATGACTAAACATTGTCTGAATGCTTACAAATGAAGCATTCTCCTTCTTAAGGAGACCAAAGCTATACACAGTACGCTAGGCATTGCCCCTCCAGTCCGCTGCACAGTTACAGCAACCGTTCCCTCCAGTTAAACACATTGTTGCCATAAAAGCCTGCATTCCATTTGCCTTCATAATGGCTTAATGTAGCCACATGCCAACATTTTGTGACTGATGTACAAAGAGACCTCAGACCATCTCGCTTCAAATAATATACTGCTCTTCTATTCTTCCCAAAAAAGTGAATGATCTGAAAAGCAGCTACGTTAAATCTCCCTGTCATTTTTCTCATTTGCATAACCTATCTATATCACTTTGCAGACTCTCCATATCCTCCTTGCTTTCCTATGAACTTTTGCATCGACTCCAACTTTAGTGACAACAGACTCGCTCTTATCATCGAAGTCATCTCTCATAACTAAGTGAAGCGGCAGGATTGTTTGCAGTTTCACCCCAGTTGTAACTGGTTTTGATCTGAAAATGAGCCAACTATCCCAAAACCATTATATACTGTTTGTTAACCAATCTCTATCCATGCTAAAACACTATCCCAAACACCACAAGTTCTGATCTTGTGTGGTAACCTGTTTTGTGATCCACGATCGAAATCTCCTCTTCGCCAGTCTCCTCCTCTAAGTGGTCAAATTTACTTTAGCTTCTCTCTTCCTTTTTACATTCTTGTTTTTGTGTCAATACATTGTTTAGTCTCATATTCTGATTTCTCACTATTCTTTTGCTTGTATTCAACATTTGATTGTTGCTAGAAAAAGAGTATCCCAATCTCCAGTTCTATGTTGCAGAATTTTCCGACTTTTCTGTCAATTTGACACCATCGTTGACGTCCTATGTTAGCCAATGATGGGGCATTCATCTCGTAAACTCCTCTTTACTCAGTAGAATATATCTTTTTGGGGCGATTATGATTAGGGCGACCATTCCTTCTCCACTGTTTTCCATTTTAACCCATTTTCCATTTCCACTTTTGTGAATCCTGTCTACATGTTTTCTGATTGTATTTTTCAAATAGATTTAAAAAGTAGTTTCAGACCCACGGCTTTCCATTCTTAAACTGTGTGTGGAACTATCTCATTTGATGAACACGTATCCCTTCATTTTGAGATCATGACACAATACTTTCCGTCACAAGTTAGCAGTACTAAACTGACCTACTCCATGGTTAATTCCAGAACGATTTGTTGTAACAAATTGTATTGAATATATTCTATTAATTCATTCTCAAGGCTAGCTTTAACAATGTTATTCGTCCAAACTTTGTGACAATTAAAACAGTTCAGAATTCTCCCAGTGCATGTTTTACAAGCTGAAATTGTCTGTAAGGGCGGTGTGTGTTTAATTTATTTATGCTGACCTAATGTATACATTTAAGCAACACAGGTAAAATATACTCTCATTTCGTATTTGTCTAAAAGGTTAGGGTTTCACATTGACTGTTGGAGCAACGTGGCGTGTGGCGAAATTGGTGGCAACCTTTAGTGGAGCGGCAAAAGGCGCAGTGAGTAATGTGGCGAGTTCAGCGAAAAGCGTAGCGCATGTATCAGTGAAAGCAATGGCAAGTGGTGCAGCGACCAAGAAAATGGGTGGTGAGCGTTCAACTTGCGCACTATGTGTCAATGGCACCGTGTATATGCCTACGGAAGGAGTGGGAGTCGATGTAAATAAAAAAGCTGTCAGAGTAAGAGTTAACTTTCCCTTTTGTCTTTACAAGGAGTGAAACAAAACAATTGCAAACCCATTCAATTCCGTTACTTTAAGTATGTATAAGGGTTTCCGGATCTAAAACAAATCCGTCATGTTAATCTCACTTTCTTAAATTATATTTTGTCTTTTTTTCAAGATTTTGAATTCTAATTTTTGCAAATTTTCTCAGTACTTTGTAGGATGTTTCTTATCCTTGACTTTTTGCTACAGACTGTTTCTAAGACCAAAACATTGAAAGAGGGGCACCAGCTTCTACACTTTGCCTAGGCCGTTTCTCCTTTAAGCCAATTTGTAAGCCCAGATCTTCAAATAAATAAATGTGTAATTATCATAGAAACATAGAAATTAGGGGCAGGAGTCGGCCCTTCGGTCCTTCGAGCCTGCTCCGCCAGTCAGCATAATCATGGCTGTTCCTCCATCTTAATGTCATATCCCTGATTTCTCTCCATAGACCTTGATGCCACTAATATCCCAAAAAAATCAATTTCTTCCATGAATCTACTATGTGACTCGGCATCCACCGCCTCCTGTGGTAGAGGATTCCAAATGTTGACCACCCTCTCAATGAAGATATATTTCCTCCACTCAGTCCTAAACAGCCTGCACTGTATCCTGAGACTGTGACCCCTGGTTCTAGATTCCCCGAGCAGAGGAAACAACCTTCCTGCATACAATCTGTCTAGCTCTGTTAGAAATGTATACGTGTCAATCAGATCCACTCTCATTCCTCTGAACTGCAGTGAATTGAATCCCAGCTGAACCAAACTTTCCTCATATGACAGTTCTGCCATCCCCAGTATTAACCTTGTGAGCCTTTGCTGCACTCTGTCTTTGGCAAGTACATCGTTTCTTAGGTAGCATGACCAAACTGCAGACAATACTCCAGGTGTTGTCTCACCAACGACCTGTATTACAGGAGTAAGGCATCCTTACTTATGATCTCAAATCCTCTTGCAATGAAGGCCAACATACCATTTCCCTTCCGATTTGCTTGCTGCAGCTGCCTGTTTACTTTCATTGTCTGGTGCATAGGGACACCCAGATCCTTTTTAGCATTCACATTTTCCAATATATCACCTGCTTTTCTCCTTTTCACACCGAGATGTATAATTTCACTAAACTCCACAATCTACTGCATCTGCATTGAGTTTGCACACAAGCACACATGTTTAAATCGCCCTGAAGCCTCCTTGCATCCACCTCACAACTCACAATTTTATGTCGTCAGCAAACCTGGATATATTGCATTTTGTTTATTCATCCAAGTCATTTTTTTATGTACATATATATACTGAATAGCTGGGGCCCCAGCACTGATCCCTGCAGTGCACCATTATTCACCGCTTGCCATCTGGAAAATGTATAATTTGTTCCCACGCTCTGTATCCACTCAGTCAACCAATTCTAAATCCATGCCAGTATTTTTCCCACGCATCCTTTGTGCTTTAATTTTACCCATTTGCCTCTTTTGTGGGATCTTATTAAAATCTTTTTTGAAGTCCAAATGCATCTGTTCCACTGGTTCTCCTTTATCTATTCTACTAGTTACATCCTCAAAACACTCCAGTAGATTAGGGAAGATTGACTTCCCTTTCATAAACCCATGCTGACTTTGTGTAATCCCGTTAATGCTTTTCAAGTGTTCTGTTACCACGTCTTTTAAAATAGACTGGAGCATTTTCTGCATGACTGATGCTGGGCTAACCTGTCTGTAATTCTTCTAAATAGTGGGGTTATATTTGCCACCCTCCAATCTGTAGGTACAGCTTAAAAGTCTATAACTTTTGGGAAGATGACCACCAATGCATCCAATATTTCCAGGGTCACTTCCTTTAGTACTCTGGGATATAGGTTATCAGGTCGTGGGGAGTTCTCAGTCTTTAACCTCATTAATTTCTCTAGCAGCATCTTTTTTTTAAATTAAAACTGATTTTCTTCAATTCCTCCCTCTAGCTAGACACTTGATGCCTAACATTTCTGGACAATTAGTTCTGGACAATTATTTGTTGGCAATTATTTGTGTCCCTTCCTGAAGGCAGAACCAAAATATGTGTTCAGTTCTTCTGCCACTTCCTTGTTCTCCATTATAATTTCCCCCGTTTCTGACTGTAACAGGATCTGCATCTGCCTTTGCTAATCTTGTTCTCTTTACATATTTATAGAAGCTTTTACAGTCAGTTTTTATATTCACTGCACGTTTAGTGTACATACTGCATTTCCCCCTTCTTGATCATTACTTTTGATTTGAATTTAGCAGACCTTCTTTATGCCAGGTACGAGCGACATTTATAATTTTCAAATTGCATTTATGCGTATATTTATAATTTAAGAAAAAAAAAACTGTAGAGCCCTTTCACAGCAGTACAATTGCAATATAAACTCTCATTTAAAAACACAATTTCTCACCACCGAAACTCACATATTTTCAGATTGATGTCAAATGTTTCCAAACTCTTTAGCTTCTTATTCACATCAATTGTTTTAATCACTGATGTTTGCAAACAAAACCATCAACAATGCCTTGACACCAATATAAGTTAGACTCCCAGGTAAATGTGCTCCTTGATCGGGTTGTGTAAGGTTCGTGGAGGATAACAGTGGAGGAGCCAGAGCCAACTAACAATAATTGTTCATGGTCTCACACCTTTCCACGCTCCTCCCCCTCCCTTTGTGCCTTATGGTAACTGTTACGCTCCTTGGTCATGCTCCGGGACGTGGGGGCGGGTTGAGGGGGGTGGTGGGCAGTGGTGCTTTGGTCCGCTTAGGGGCCAGTAATATTTTGGTTGAATTATTAAAGGTTGAGGTTAAAACACCTGCTTTCGAATAATGCTACAGGATTGCACTGGTTTTGTTCAAGCAACAACTACAACAAAATAATATACTGTATGAAAATATAAAACAATTTACAAGATATAACTTATGTACCTTATATAATCTAAAGTTCAGAAGTAACATGAGGTAGACATTCATTAACAGACAACCTGTGGTCGGACACATCACAATGCAGAGGAAATGACAGATGCAACCAAGACAAAGACCTTTCATTACTCAAATGCCCACCCAGACTTTCGCCAACCACACTCACTGAAACTCCACCTGTCTCACGGTGATTTCCAAACTCACCGTTGAAGATCCTGTCTTCGAATTGTCTCCACTACCTCTAACTGAATGAAGAAGATTTGTTCACTGTGAGTTCACACTTTTAAACTCCGTCTCCCTTTTTAGGGATGTCCAGTCTTCACTCCAAAATGTAATCAGTGGCAAAATCTCAGCTCGTTAGGTACTCTAAGCAGAAAACTGCTGCTGGGGTTCTCCGAACTCCAATTCATCTCCTCCTCCAGTTGCACTAAGTAAAAGATGCTCATTGGTTCACGTGAGCTTCTCCGAGTTCCAATCCCCCAGAGCAGCTTGGAGCCAGTGACCTTCCGCTGCCTTCTCAGCTCCCGACCGGCTTTTCCTGAAGTCCACCTGCACAGAACTACCAAATGGCTCTTGGGGCTTCACTCACTTTCCTGCTGCTCAGGGATCACAGTAGTTCAGGTTTATGGAGCTAACGACCTCCAGAATGCCTCTTCCTGACTAAATCGGTGACTAAAATTGGCTGACATCTGAACTGCTCTTCACTGAACCTTCAACTGTTCTAGCAAACTATCAACACGCTTCCATAAGGTCCACCTTGATACTAGGGACGAACCAACGTGGCATCATCGGAAAATGTTGTATACTTAAACTTTACAAACTCCATTTGGACACATATATAGCACAGATCATTGGATTACATAGCAGTAACAATCATAGAATCACTCTTTGAATGCACTCGGGCCTTAGGTGACAGTGTGCTCTGTGCTAATTAAGCCTTTTTGAAAACTAATATTCTCTTCCGCTGTGGCCCTGCATAGCTCAGCCTCTAGTCATAGTCTCCCAGTCCACCTCTCGTTTTAATTTTAGGAACCACGAAGCTCGGAGATTCTATTTAAAACTGCTTTCTCTCACTCTGTGTTCAGTCTTAAAACATTCCCACTCAGGCGTGACGAGACCGGGCCGGAGCTCATGCCCTTCAAAACATCATGTTTCTAAGTTTAGGGAGTCTACTGGTCGCCTTATGAATCTGGAAAGGAGGCTCCTGCCAGCAATGCTTCAGACAAATCTTCCCCAACCTGTATCTTTCCAGTTTAAACCATTTAACTTCCCCAAAGCTCTTCATGCACTTCTTCTACATATTCGGCACTTCCCTCATCCAACACATATACTGCTCCACTCTGCGTTTTCAATGTTGCTTTTCATCTCTGTATTTCTTTCTGGCATCGAAAGTAGTCGGCTCTTGCTTAATCTTCCTCCTGAACCTGCTGAAGGGATGCACTATATGCAGCTGGGAAGTCTGTCAGCTGTCTGCCAACTTCTCCCCCTCAATCTCATCTGATCACTTTCGTCCTTCAAGTATAGAACATGGGCTGATTATTCACACACTGTCATTCTAGAACCTCCAGCCAATTCTGATATTTATCAACTTTCATAACATTTATTTCCTTTTCTTCTAGCATTGAACATGTCAGCCTACCCGTCCTGTTCCTATTATATCTCTAAGTCCATCATTATCAGATTAACGACAGCCTCGGTATCTCTAGCTTTAATTTTGAGATGTTGCACCATTTGCTGACATGTCAGCTTCGCTACTTCTTGTTACTTTGCTTTTGGGACCTTAATGCCCATCACCAAGAGTGACTAGTTGATACCACTACAGGGTCAGCTGGCCGAGTCCTTAAGGACATAACTGCCAGATAGGCTCTGTGGCAGGTGGTGAGGGCACCAACAAGAGGGAACATCCTACTAGATGAAGAGACATCCACGGTTGAGATAAACATGTAGCGTGGATCATCTTCCGAATGTGCTGGAGGCTTTGCAGATCCATTTGTAGTGAATAGTTTGGTCATTGTTCCTCTGCTCTACATCCAGAAAGCAGGGAGTCCAATTTCTAGCCGAGCATGCACCGTGCAGGCTGACTCAGCACAAGGCCGAGTGCTGCATTACCAGCCATCTCATCATGTGGAGGAGGTTTCAAACTGCAGCAGCCATGTGCCCCGTCTCCCTAAAGATCACATTTGGAGGATGAAGCACAGAATTATCTCAATGTCACAGCTCTTAAACACGGAAAAATTAGGTTAACTGGACATTTATTTCGAAGAATATTCGAAACAAAATCAGTGTCAATGTTTCAAGCCAGTTCTTTCCCCTTCTCACCCACCTCCCCCACTAAAAACAGCTCCAAGCTGGTCTTGCTTCCCTCCACCCAACCTCTATAACCATGCCGTCCTGGCTCCCCTTCCCCAGTCTCGGTGCTGGCCTGACTCCCCTTTCTTGCCCAATATCAAAATAATTGTTTGCATTCAGCACTCCTCCCTCTCTCGGGATCCACATGTTCCAGCCTCGCCCTTCACCCGCGCCCGATTTAAAAGGTTTGGCCTCTCCCGGCTCGGAGCTGAGGCTCCAAGCTCTCGTATTATCGGTCCTGCTCACTCCCCGATCCACATGAAACTGATTCAATTACCGATCACAAGCAGAAAAGGGGCACAGGCCAGCACAGGAAGTGGAAATGCCCCTGGGAGCAGCAGGTACTGTGGGAGTGGCCTCTGGCCCACACAAAGGAATTTTACTGTCATCACATCTGTGTGTGTGGGAGAAGTAGAGGCTAAACCTCTAATACTAACCGTCCCAGGCAGAGGCTGCATTCCCAGTTCCTCTCCCAGAGCAAGTGAGGATTAGATGATGATTGCAAAACGAACAATGTGCAGGGTTATTGGGAGAAGGCAGGAGAATGACACCAGGTGAATTGTTCATATTGAAAATTCTCTATAAACTGTGGTTAGTTCGTCTGCCGCTTTCAAACTTTAGCGGGCGGGGAAAACCCCCCATTCAGAAGATTTCCTGAACAGACACATTTTAGTTCAGTCTTTCCAAAAGTGACAAATGAGACTTGAACATCAGTCAAGGTAGGTCGGAAAGTAAGTATGACACAAATATAATTAGGAAAGTAAGTTGTGAAGAGGAGATAAGGATATAGATAGGTTACCTGATTGGACAAAGACCTGGCAAATGCAGTGTTAAGTAATAAAATGTGAGACAGTCCATTTTGACATGGCGAACAGAAAAAGGCATACAATCTTAATGGTGAGAGATTGTAGAGCTCTGAGATGCAGAGGAATCTGGGTGTCCTAGTGCATGAATCATTTTGTTTCTTTCTGCTGCTAAACTCTCCAATGACATTGAAAATTGGAGAGCCCAGAGTCCCAGACTAGATTCTTCCTGTCTTTGAGACCAGAATGGTTGCTTTTGAAAAAGTCTCATTCGCTCAAAAAGCCTCTTTCGACTTAAACCTCTTTAAATGCTGCAGTGGCCGTGCTCGCTCCCCCATTCGCTGACACGTTCTCTACTTTCCCACTGAAATCTTAAAATCAACTAAATCTTTTCATTTAATTCTCACTTCAAAGCTGAGTAAGGCAGCACGGTGATCCTGTGACAGAGAAATCATCGTCTTTTACGCAGGAGGGACTCAGAAATCTGGCGATGAGAGCAGAAACAGAAACACAGGGGCATTATTCTAACCCGCCAGACCATTTCACACACACTCTCTGACACAATGTTCACGTCTGCACATACACAGGACAAACTTCCCCAGGTTGACAGTTCCCGCGATAGGCTTCCCTCTCCACCCAGCCTGTTCTGTGGATTCTCGGGGGTTAGTTGTATTTTCCAGGTCTGCTCACAGTGTCTGTTCCCCAGTTTCAGGGCTGAAACCAATCACAGCTCTCTTTGGATTAGCACAGATCTAATTTTACATTATTAAGTTGTTCACAGGCAGAAATATGTTTGATTGAAATTAAAATACAAATGGTACTCTCTGGCCCTTCATAAGCGTACCGCATTTTTTCTGACAGTGCAGAAGAGAAATGAAAGAAGGCGGAGTGGGAGTCAGAGCCAGGGTGAGTTCAGGCAATGAAACACAGACGGTCAGACAGACTAACTGTTCCTGAAAACCTTGTAAAGCTTGGTTTTACCGAGGAAGCTTTAATTGGAGACGGAAAAGAGGCTGTCTCATCTCTCACTAATATTTTACCAGAGACAAAAACGGTACTAATCTCACACTCGGGTCAGTGCCAGCGGATGGTCCAAGTTCTCAGATTAAACCCTATCTCGCCTCTTGCAATCTCTGCAGTTTTGCAGATCAGCGTTGCTGGGTGTTGCTCTCGGTGTCCGAATGTTTGACTCTGAATGAATGAATCTGGAGCTGTGCCTGTCAGATATTAGCTATTGCACGGTCCCAGAAATCTCTTTCTGTGTTGAGACCGTTCTATAATTCTAATTGAAAATTCTGGATGAAATGAGTAGCGCAGGTAGTATCGAATCTTCGATAGCGGGTCTATTCATTAAACCTTCTTATAAAGCTGAAATATGATTCCCCACTTCCTGTCTCTGCAAATGCTGCCGGACCTGCTGAGTGCTTCCAGCACTTTCGGTTATTATTTCAGGTTCCCAGTGTGAGCAGTATCTCGCTTCCTGAACAATAAAACAATCTTTGTACAGGAATCGATATTCAGTGAAGAAATGGGAAGCAGCAGAGTGAAAAGAGAATCAGTGAATTGTACTAAATCCGAGTAATTCTATCCCGGCCCCTCACTGCAGCTCAGGGAAAACATTCATTATCATCAAGAAGGGAGAAGCCTGAGTTACATTTTAAATGGAAGATAACTGGATGTTTGAAATAATTTTATTTGTGTTAAAACCGCCCTGGTTTTCGAAGTAAAATCTCAAAGAAATGGATCAAATTCAGCTCCGACTTTGGGGTTTCAGATTTGAGACGCTTAACAATAAACAAACTGCGACGGCCGATAACCGAACTTTGGTCAACTGTTTAGAAGGATAGCTACGCTCACCACTATAACACCATTTTTACTACAGGGAGACTACTCATAGCAAAAAGCCTCAAGGCTCTTAACACGAGCGTTATCATTACAAATAATACAAAGTTGATGCTGAGCAACAGAAGGGGATATTAGGTCAGATGACAAAAGCTTGGTCAAAGATGTAGCTTATAAACAAACCCTTAAAGAGCAGAGGGAGCAAGATAAGGGGAAATGTTTAGGGAGGAGATACAGAATTTTAGACCAGGTCAGCTGAAAGCACGGATGTCAACGTGCATAGATTAAAATCTAATCCCTAATTACCCGTGAAAATGTGGTGTTGAGCTGCCTTGTTCAATCCACGTGGTCTAGGTACTCCCACAGAACCGTTACTGGTGGTCGGGGTGTGTGTGTGTGTGGGCGGGGCGGGGGGGGGGTGGGGTGGTGCACATTACTAGAGTGTTAATCGAAAGGCAGTGAAAGAATAGCTATATATTTCCAAGTCAGGATGGTGTGAGGGTTGGAGGGGAAATTACAAGTACCGGTGTTTCCGTGCATCTGCTGCTATCTCTCCTCTCGGTGGTGGTGGTCGTGGATTTGGAATTTGCTGTTCAGGACCGTTGCTTAGTTCCTACAGTGCATCTTCTAGATGATGCCAACTGCTGCTATTGTACGGCGGTAATGGAGGGATGTTGGGTGAATGGGTTGCCAGCCAAACAGGTAATGTTGTCCTGGATGGTGTCAAGCTTCTGGAGGGTTGTACCTACACTCATCCAAGCCAGTGTAGAGTATTCCATCACCATCTTGAATTGTGCCATGTAGATGGTGGACTGTCCTTTTGGAGTCATGAGATGAGTTACTCGGAGCAGGGTTCCTAGACTCTGACCTTCTCTTGCAGCCACAGCATTTGTATGTCTAGCCCAGTTCAGTTTCTGGTCAATGATGACCCAGGAACTTGTTAGAGAGAGATTCAGCAGTGGTGATGCCATTGGACTCAAGTACCAATGGGTAGTTTTTCTCTTGCTGGAGTTGGTCATTGCCTGACGTTTGTGTGGCACGAATGTTACTTGCGACTTGTCAACCCAACCCTGAATATTGTCCAGGTCATTCTGCATTTGGACATGGATTACTTCAGTATACGAGGAGTCGCAAATGGTGCTGAACATTGTGCCATCATCATTGCACGTCCGAAATATGGCGGAGGGAATGTCATCCATGAGGCAGATGAAGATGTTTAGGCCGAGGACAATATCCTGAGGGGCTCATGCAGTGATATCCTAGAACTAAGATGGTTGACGTCCAACAACAACCTACCTTTGTGCTAGGTATGACTCTAACCAGCGGAAAGTTTTCTCCCTTCCTCCCATTGATTCCAGTTTTGCTAGCGATTCTTGAGTTTACACTCTGTCAAAAGCTGAATTGTTGTCAAGGACAGTCACTCTAATCTCACCTGTAAAGGGGAAAGTGCTGAAGACAGAAATAAGAAAATGAAATTAAGATGAAACGGAAAATGCTGGGCAAACTGAGCAGACCTTTCAGCTTCTGCGGAGAATGCAAGCTCGGGTTAACGGTTCAGAGCTCTGAATCTGCTCTAGATCTGAAAAAGCTAACATTCGCTTCCTCTGCACAGATACGTTGCAATGTTTTCCCTTTGTCTCTTTGAATTTTTAAAATTTTGATTGCAGAATTTTAGATTTTTTATTGAAATGCTCCATATGAATTCCCTGTGTGCAGTGAGTGCTCAGCGTGGCCCTTTTCATTGACAGCTCCATCTCTCTCTCTCGTGAATGCTGCAGCGTCACACCCGATTACGTGCTGACGTCACTATATGGTAATACCGCTGGAGAGACTGCGCGCCTGCGCCGTGCCCTCAGGGAGCCGCGTTCCCATGGTAACGGGGGCGGGGCCCGGGTGATGATGGAGGGGGCTGTTTTCGTTCAGAGGGCGGGGTCTGGGCACCGAGTCCTGGGACTGGCGCTGTGGGGGCCGATCCGAGCAGCAGCTTCCTCCGGCTCCAGGTTGGGTGATGAGTGAGGGAGCTGAAGAATCCCGGACACCAGAGCACTAGAAATAAGAAACCAAACCAGTTCAAAGGCTTTTAAATTCCGAGCCGCTCGGCTCTTCCCCCATTAGGAACAGGGGCTTGGAAACGGGGCCTGTCATGTGGGTCCCACAAACCCGAGGAATTTTAAATGTTTTTAAATATCGATCCATACACCGACTGAGCATCAATAAATAAATGTTCCCTTTCCAGTTTGTGAAGGTTACAGTGTTGGGGGAGAGATCAGTCAGTCGGGTGAGGGGGTTTCAAGCTTTGGGTTTTTGGGTGGTCTCGAGGTGACTGGACGCCCCCATGGAGGCTCCGCCTGGTCACAAAGTTCACTTTATCCCGGTTCATTTTCTCTGTGGGAGGGAGAGGATTTGAAACCAGCCGCTGTCTCGGGTAAAACTCCCTCTGGTGAATGACCGGCGGCCCCCTTCAGCCCAAGTCAGTTTGTCCCAGGTTACCATGCCCTGGCTGGCCTGAGTTGCCGCCTTGTTTCCCAGTTGTCGGCGAAATCCCGGAGGCGTCACCGTGGAAAGTGGCCGCTTCCGGGGGGTCCCGTTACTCTGCAAGTCGGACCCGGGGCTGGGACCGGGACAGCAGCTGGAGAGACAAACCCCCAACCCATCAACATGAATCAGCCAGCGAGGCGGCCCGGGCCCGAGTCCCTGTAAATCTGGACAATGTCAGTGACCCCAAAATAAACATACTGGACACAGCGGAGTCTGGTATCGGATAAGGGACAGAGCATCTGGAAACCCACTGTCCCATATAAAATCAGGCGAATAACCATCTCAGCCCAGCACCCAACACCAGAAGCAAGTGCCGGCCGTGAGCCCTGGGAATTGGATTGGAATCAAATCCCAGGCGATATCCGTCCCTCCCTTCCGGTGGTTTTAATGCTGCTGCCTGCAGGTTAAGCGAGCTCTGGCAGCAGGAACAGGAGGTATCATTCCGCCCTTTTGACTTGTTCTGACCATTTTCTTCGATCATAACTGATCTGGGGGTTAACTCAATCCACCCACCTTCACTCCACCTCATTGGGGAGCAATAATATCCCCATTACAGGTTCACAGTTATTCACTGGGACAGTATCGGCTGTTTTGTGTGGGAAGGAATTTCCCAATTGCACCTGTCTTTGTGTGAAGAAATGTTTCCTCTCTCATGAATATCACTACTCTGATATCAAGAGATGTTTCCGCTTGCCATGAGCCCCAAGCCCAGCGAGTATTTTATTTGTTTTTGTGAGCTGGTCAATTGCTTACCAATTCTTTAAAAAATATTCAAACCGAGCAGTAATTCGGAGTGGGGGCGGGACCCGGTTTTTCTTGTATTATCCAGCGCTCTCCGTGAATTTCTGCAGTTGCAAGGGGCGGAAAGTTTTCCAGAATGATTTTGGAAGATGCAGAATGTGGTGACTGTGGATTCAGAGGGGGGAGGGGGTTGATGTTTCAGACAGACCCTGCTCTGCTCTAAGATCTCTTCTGTTCCAGAACTTTCGAATCATATCTGTGAGCTGCTTGGTGAAGTCTGTAAACTCGACTGCTGCCGTGACCCTGTGTATCCAGAGGGCTGTGAGTGCTTCGAACTCACTGCTCGGAAGCCTGATTTTTCTAAGTCATTCAAGGGATGTGGGCTTCACTAGCTAGGCCAGAATTTATTGCCCATCCCTATTCGTCCTTGAAAAAGTGATTGTGATCTGCCACTTTGAACCGCTGCAGCCCATGTGGTGCAGGTACAGGCACAGTGCTGTGAGGGAGGAAGTTCCAGGATTTTCAGCCAGTAATAGATGCACAAACCCCCATCACATAAAAAAACCCCTCGGATATGCAACTAAAGAGCCATAATTTACAGGGGTACCGACCAAGAAATGGAAAGTTGAATGAGGCTGGAGGCCTTTTTTTTCCCATAAGCACTGACACATTGAACCGTATGACCTCGTACTGCGCTGTACATTTTCTATGTTTCTGCATGCAGGCCACTTGTACATTGAATGAGTGAAAGTATTTCCTGCTGATAAAGGCTACTTCTTGTTCTGCGGGAGCTTTAATCGCCTCATGCGTGCAGCCAATGTTACTAAGCACCTGGGCAATGCAAAGATGGCCTGAATCCCTCCAGCCTGACTCTCGAGATCGCTATGATGGCCCGTGTATTTCAGGGTCTTCTTTAACAAAGTGCTGATCACTATCTAGAAGCAGTGAGGAGCCAAATATTGGGAGAACACACGGGCACCTCGAGATGATCCCTGCAAATATCCTGAGGGGCAGAACTTCAGTGTCACGGTGACCTACTGTGTCTCAGGCATGGGGTGCTCGCCACTTCTCATAGGGCTCAACTGGCCCTGCATCATCTCTCAAACTGAGATAACGAAAACCTTGGAGAGGCGCTGATCAGTAGCACTGTTGCTCTGACACTTACAAGCTGCTGAACTTCTGATGGTAAGCAACGACTGATGGGTAGCTTCATCAGTGCAGAAGGGACCATGTGCATTTCTGTGCCCTCCTCGTCTGTGCTTCTTTTAGCCTCTTGGCCCTGGTGCCATTCTGCATGATGCTGCACCAGCGTCAGATTGCAGCTGAACTCTCCTCTCGGATGCTCCTCCTCACTGAAGGGCTCAAAGACTGAGCAAGTAAGGCCAATAGCAAATAGCTGCACTCACATTTCCAGGCTGTTTCAGTAAACTTTACTCTTTATATACAAGTTCTAAGTCATTGAGGCATTGAGGGCTCTCAACCAGAGTGCCCACACTATTTCAGTCAGCTTTGTGCTTTCACCAAGCTGTTGCTACCGCTGTGCAGCCAGTATCAGCCACGCTACCAAGCCATGCTTGCTCTCACAACGGTTGCTGCTTGCAGCCAAGCCTGAATTTCGCTTAGATTCTGCCCCATTACAGCTGGCGAAGCTCTGAAGCTCAGTTGCTCCAGTGCACCCTTCTTAAAATAGAAATAACGTCTCATGAAATCACACTTAATTACCTATTTAGGAGCTTTAATTACATTTCCACCGGGTTCAAGTACAACTCATTCCCTCCAGCCAGGCACTCTGGTAATATCCGCTTGCAACATGAAAATTTTGGGTTTTCCTTCTGACTTTTGCTACCATTTCACCAATGCTCCCACCTCCCAGTCAGAAACGGTTGGCACTGTTTCTCTCCCCAAAGCTGAGTGTTGTCCTGCTGATTATTATCAGCATCTTGTGAGGAATTCTGACATGTTTCCTGCTGCTCTGGGTTGTGCTGTGGGAGGAATTTGAGGGCAGAATTAATTTAATGGCAGCGATTGCGATGCATCTCAGGGACGTGGCTGGGCTAGAACCCGAAGACTTGATCACACAGTGATCCCGGAGCTCAGAAAAAAGCTCAGCGCGCGACAAGGAAGCGTGGCAATTGTGGGGCGGGCTTGTGGGGGGAGATGGGTGCAAGGGCCACGCATGTGCAAAAAGTGGCTTAAAATTTTATTTTAGCGAAAACAGACTGCTCCATTGTTTGAGGTTGAAAACACTGACCAGATTACAGGGCTTTTTGTGACATGAGAGAAAACGAGTCCATGTGCGATAAGTTGATTTCGCAGCTGAAGATCGCCAGCTTCTTGCAGCTGGGCCTCAGTGAAGCCCATGGGGGAAATTAGGGCTCAGAGAAGCTCTGAAACAGTGATAGCTCCATGATACTGGAGAGCTAGCCCTCAGGGAAGACCCAGAGCAGTTGAAGGTGTCTACTCTGTGAAACTGTCGGTTTGGGTAAGGGGAAACATGTGGTGAGCACTGGTTGCCCGCACAGTGCAGCTAGAGAGCTGGGATCGTGTACGTTGTTAGATGCTGGGGTGCAGCTTGGCTAACACAGTGGGAAGCAGTCTTGAATGAAGTGATTTAGGGCTTGGAGATGAGCTATAATTGGGCGATCTGAGCTGGAGGCCAGTTGGCTCACAACTCATTGCAGGAAAAATAATTAGGACTGCTTGCAGGCTGAATTGGAGCTATTTTGTGGGGGAAGAAATCTTATCTCCTCGTAGGGAGAAACTGAAATATCTTTTCAGGGAAACAGAGGTTTAAATAATTTGCATGAGTCACAGTGATCACGGACACCTGGGTGGGTTGCTAAGCAATTTGTGGGGCCTGTCCTGGTGGAGTCGGCCATGTAACATAGAACTTGTGGTGTATTCAAAGACAGGCTATCCGTTAACTCTTGTTTTTTTCATGTCAATTCGTATTGCTGGAGCACAAGGCAGATAGTGTTGACCGTGTGTTTTTTTGACTGCTGTATAGCAACATTTCCTCTAACCAGACTGAACAATCTCAACTTATTTATTTTCTTAATTAATATCATAAAAGCTCTCTAAGTGCTTCATCAGAGTGAACATTGCACAAAGTATGAGGGACACCGAGGTAATCAAACAATTCATTAGGATAAAGAGAGGGTTGTGAAGGAAAGTCTCACAGGGAAAGTGAAGCCGAGAGGCAGAGGTTTTTAGTGAGAAAATTTGTACGTTACAAAACTCAGCCACGGGATATGGGCTTCGCTGGCTGGGGGAGCATTTATTGCCCATCGCTAGTTGCCCATAAGGAGGTAGCGGTGTACTGTTTAACATGTGAAGCAACTCTTGTGTTTAAGTGTGATTGTGTTTTTGTTCCTCCATTCATTTTATTCATATTTACTTTGCTAGAAAGTTATTTCTATTAGTCGAGGATATCGTTCTCTGATTTCGGAAACTCTCCTCATACTCTACGAATTGCAAAAACCGTGTTTGCAGATGTTTGAAATTTCTCTCTTGGAGTTGTGCAGCTCGGCATTTACCATCCAACGTGCCATAACAAAATGTGGGGGTACCTCGCGGGCTGTTCAAACAACAATAATCCCTTAATTGGTTTGGAATGGGTGAAATGAAAGGCACCAAGCGCAAGCAATGTTCTGAACTAGGAGTGGCATTGTGATATTTTAAATTAGAAGGCTGCAAAGTGGCTTTGATAGTTGCTACCTATTGTATGGGAGTACAATCTTTAACTCTGGATGATTTACAAACGTATTCTAAAGCTACATTAATACAATTATCAGGTGTTTTGCAAATAGTATTATTTGTAGTGGCAAATAAAGCAGATAAAATTGAAATAATAGCGTAACATCTGAAATTGGTATCGTTAATGGAGGGACCAGGTTCTGTAGTGGATGAGTCAGTTGAACTTGCAAACATCCATTTGCATGTAAAGCAGTTTGCAATGAAAAGTATCTTAAGAAACTTGAATTGGAAGCGAACGGAAAAGAAAAGGAGGGAGAAAACTCACTCCAATGGGGACAAGCAGAAAGAAAGGGTAGAGGAATAAAACATGAAAGGTAATGGGGAGGGGGGGAGCGAATGTTTGCGGGTGTGGCACCAATCAAGCGGGCTGCTTTGACTGGATGATGTAAAACTTCTTGATTTTTGTAGAAGCTGCACTCCTCCAGTTATTGAGGATTATTCCATCACTCTACTGAATTTTGCCTTGCAGATTTTGGACAGCTAGTTCATGGAACTGAGTTCACATGGTCACTTTTGGGATACTGGATGTATTGCTATCAGTCAGGATGCTGGAGTTTGTTCACCTGTCTTCCAATGTGGGATAGGTCCTCTGCAGTCACGCCGCTGGTGGAAATTCTCCAGCACTTGGATGTGTCATTGGTAGGTGACCCAAGTCTCACTGACATATATGGACTCAATGAGTTTTGTAATCAATGAATCGGAGAGGGTGGAATCCATTTGGTCCATCGTGTCTGAGCTATGAAGTAGCGATTATAT
The DNA here is from genome assembly GCF_017639515.1 of Carcharodon carcharias. Classification (NCBI taxonomy): domain Eukaryota; kingdom Metazoa; phylum Chordata; class Chondrichthyes; order Lamniformes; family Lamnidae; genus Carcharodon; species Carcharodon carcharias. Next base: position 281,829 of record NW_024470585.1, read on the forward strand.
ATTTTCCCTCTTATCTGCTCTTTGCCAATAGTTCTGTAAATAATGCCCACTACACCCCCCACTTTTCAGTGTTTACCTACTTCCTTTTGATGTTCACCGTTGAATCAGCTTCCATTCTGTCATCAGGCATTGTATTCCAGATTCCAACAACTTGGTAAAAATATTTTATTTCTGTTTCCTCATGGGCTCTTTTACCAATTATTGTAAATCACATTAAAGTTTCTTGTTCCACTGTAAACAGTTTCTCCTTATATTATTAAAACTCTATGATAAAATGGAGGTCTCTATTCAATTCTCCTTTACCATAACTCATGTAAGGATAACAACTCCAGCTTTTCCAGTTGCCCCGTGGAATTGAAAACCTTCATCCTTGACACCATTCAAGTAAATCTCTTCAATAGTATCTCAAGGAAATGGCAGCAGGCATACTGAAACTCCATCAACTGCAAGCTTAATTCCAAGTGACCATACTGTCTTGCAAATATATCGTCGTTCCTTCACTGTCGCTGGGACAAAATCCTGGAACTTCTTTCCTAACAGCATTGTGGGTGTACCTACAGCTCAAGGAGTGCAGCCATCAAAGAAGGCAATTCACTGCCACCTTCCCAAGGTCAATTAGAGATATGCAATCAATGCTAGAGTAGCCAGCGAAGGCCACATTTGATTAATATTTTAATAAAAAAAATCAGTTCTAATATTTTCACCCAGATTTAGGATTTTACAAATTTCCTTTTTGTGTCACTTACATAATTCTGAGAGCTCTGTAGTTCCATGGAGTATCACTCTATAATTTAAGAAAAAAGTTGGAACATTAAGAAACCGCCAGTCCTCTGAAACCACTCCCATATCGACGGCGGATTGAAAAATTATGGCCAGAGCTTCAGCTATTTCCACCATTCCTTTCCTCTGTGACCCCTATACAAGCCATCCAGACCGGGTAAATGTTCTGCTTTATAGTGATATATAAGTGTCAGATGGAAAGGGGTTAACTGAACCTATTTATTTAGTGGCTATAACTAATTTTAGACTCCATGGATCCTAATTATGTCTCTGGAGGGTTTTGCTCTTCTATTAATAAGGGAATCCTTTCAATGCGTTATCTCACGGTGTCAGTGGAAGCATCGCCTTCAGGACTAAGAGGTATCAGCAGTTATACAGAGAGGGAGAGGACAAATCAGAATCAGAGAACCATAGATTGGATTGTTCCAGTAATGGGCAGGAGTTTATCCTGGGTTATTTTTTGGCTTTCACAAGGGTCATTACCTTTAGCCTGGCGGATCCAATACGTAATCCACATTATTCAAGCAGGTTACTATCCCATCCTGGCTGTTGTCGTTGTCCCTGGTAAGTCTCTCCATCCAGTTATTTATTCTATAAGGCATGTTTAACTATATTACTTTCTTTTCCATTCAAATTTTGAAAGATTGAAGCCTTTCTCTTCAGTTCCAGTTACTAAATCCATTGCCTTGCCTATACCTCCAACTCCCCTCTCCAACTGATAGCTGAGGCTTTTCACAACCTTAATGCTGCATTTGATGCTGAGCTGATTTCTGAACCTATAATCTCTCCATGTCCAATCCTGGCCAATGCATCTCAATCAGATCAACCAACAGCTCCTCTCCCTCAGCCCAGCTGCTGAATAACCTCTCACTGTTGTTTTTTTTTTACAAAACCACACTCGGCTAATTCAATGTTATCCTGGCCACAAAATTCATATTACAAAGCTCCATAAACTTCAGCTCAACCGGACCAGCACTGCCCCTATCCTAACTCACAAAAAATAACGTCCACCCATCATCACTGTGTTCATTGACCTACGTTAGTTCGTGCTCCTGAAGCAGATACATTTTAACATTCTGATTCATGAACTAGAATTTAGGCATGGACTCCTGCCAAAATATTAACATTATCCTCTCTGTTTCCATGATCTTGCAATTAATTTATTTCTCCTTATTTACCCAATTCTGTGATTGAAAGCTCTCTCCACCGCCCATCCCCTCCCCCTCCGCCCCCAAGATCTCCACCACTAGGCAACCACGTGAAAATAACATACATATGCAGGTTTAATGCCCCCCCAAGACCATCGTGGGGCATACCATCTCTTTGATGAAACAATGCTTGTTTCCTGAGCCACTCGGATAGATCGCTCCAGTTCACATTGGAGAAGGTGTTCAGGTTCAAGGTGTTCGCTGCGCTCTTCATATCACCACCATCATGAGCACACAAGCATTTTCACCAGGAATCCGGAGGACACCTCAGCAGGGGGAGGAGAAGGCAGGAAGGAAACTCTCTTGATGCTTTCGACCTGGACTGGATTTAGGAGATATCCTGCTATGCTTCGTTTCCCATAGGACAACTTCCATTTCCCAAATTGGATCCCCCATTCGCCACTGTTGCATCTGCATGAGATGCCTCTTTACAGCTTCCCCTTGGATACGATCATGTAATTAAATCTAGCAACAAAAGCCTTTGTTTTTAACAACTTTATCACAAAAGACGTCCAATTACAGAAAAAAAAGCTGTACTATTCGCACTTGTTTGTTCCCTCAGTGCCTATTTATGTGTTCCCTCGAATTGCCTAGCGTACTTACACAGTGCATCCCCAGTTAATGCTGCATAGCTGGTGGAGAAATGTTGAATTTCATTGGGGGTCACAGCAAATGGCTTGGCAGGGAACCCTCGAGAAGTTCTGTGGTTCAGGGCAAAGGTTCGGAGCGCACCACCTCTACGTCGGTAGCAGCAGTGTGAGCTGGCTGATGGGTAACAGTAAGGATACTTGCGGAGCGGTAGTGACGTGAGAACAAATACTGCCTCCCTGAGAGATGACCACAGGTTCGTGCTCCAAGGAGAGCCTGTCATTCCCACGGGGCAGAACCTCAGTAATCCTAGCAACCTGCTGGAGCACAGAAGCTGCACTGCTGACAGAATTAGCAAGTCACTTTGAACACTAAAAACTACAGCAATGATGAACACAATCTGAGCCTGCATGGCAGCAAGCATGCATCTCATGATCGCAGCTTGAGTTTCCACTGCAGAACTGAGATATTGGATGGCTTCAGCCTGTGCTGCAGTGGTCGCTGTATCAATGCTCACCAGACAGCATATGACTGATGGGCCTGCTAGTGATGTCATGGAGTTAGTGACCACCTCCAGGGACCACTGCAAATTTATCATCCGCATCCCATCTTTCGGAACTCGGCTGTAATCACACCCTCCGGTGAGCTGGCGCATGAGCTACCATTTCCCTGTCGCTTGGCTGAAGCCCACTGATGTTTGGCGATTTACCACATATTGGTTCCGACTGTGTAGCAGTCACAAACTTACAGTGCAAGAATGTTTGCTTGTGGCTTTTAGTGTCTGACAAAGTTACATGTCTTTATCATCATTGGGGTGCTGTTTATCGCCCTATCTGCATTTTTCCTCCTGACCCCACTTCCTCGCTACATTGTTACCCCCAACTATTTTGATTTCTTCCCTTCTTTCTGCACCTCTCCCACTCTTCTGCTCTCTCCATCTCTCTATTCCTATGCTCTTTCTGCAGTGACTAGGATCATGGCAGTTTCTTGGTTGGTATAAATTCAGGAGTGGAAGTTGGGGTGAGGGTTTGAGTGTGTGGTGGAAAACATTATGCCCATTGTGCCACGCTCTGTAGCTGGCATATCATTCCAAAGAGCAAGCTGAGGGTCAGCTGGTAGTTGTGAAGGGGCATTAGACAACAATATAACATCACCCTGAAAACTCTGGGTGACATTGAATGCCATAGGCTCTGTCACAGCAACTCACATGTTAAAGAGGAGCTTCTGCTTCCTCAGTGTCAGGGGATGAAGGTTTGCCTGGCCCCTGCCTATTCCCTGCCTCTTCCTGTGATTATGGGGCCACCTTGTCCTGCAAGAGGTATGAGAGCAAATTTTCTCCAATCGAATTTGTGTCCTCCTGGAGACAGGGACAAGGACAGGGATTGACAGTACTTAGGGTGAAAATGTATAGGCATCTAATGGCCTGCATTTGTGCGTAGTAGTAAATGACGTGGGCAGGGTCTGTCCACCACCTACAACCCCGCCCCTGACCATTACCCCATATCCTATAGTGTGCCGAATTACAACTCTGCTGCTATTTTACCCAGTGCAGGCGGGGTCGGATGCCAGCTGTGTAGACTGAGAAACAGCTGTGAAATACGTGTTGATTCACCATGGCAGGCCATCATTTGCTACAGTGGTGGCTGTTCACATCGGATGCATCACCCTCAAGGTCATGCTCACTTTATGTATCTCCCTCGGTCTCTCAAGCCTACACACCATCTCTACATTAGCTTGCCTGGTCTGTCATGGGGGCCATGTTAATTTCCGGACTTGCCATCAGCCCGGTTTCCTTAGCTCCTCGTCTTCGGGTGCCGGCTGCCGACAGTATTTCCCTCCCAGAAAGTTGGGGTGGGGGGCGGGGTCTTTGGGGGGTGGTGATGTGGGGGACGGGAAACAGAAAACAGTGGGAAATAAGAATTCTGGTTCAAAATATTCTTGTGTCCCTTAAAATGGACCACCAAGAAACAATGGGAAATAAGAGTGTTTCGTTTTTCCTTCTGATCGAGCTGGGTGAAGGCAATGGTATACTGCTAATGTCAAAGCATGAGACCCAGGCATATGACCTGGGCATTTGGCTTCAAATCTCGTTAAAACAGAGCTAAATGTTCCAAAAATCCATTTGGTTCATTAATGTCCTTTAGGGTTCGTAAATCTGACGTCCTTACCTGGTCTATTCTACATGTGACTCCTGGCACCATTGGCCCTGAAATCGCCAAGTAACCCATTCAGTTGTGTCAAACTGTTCTGAACTCTAAAAATAATGAGGCATGATGTGCCACTGGACATTGACCCAGGCAATGGAAATGACAATCACAATCCCAGCTCTGTCAACTCTGCAATGCCATTCTTCCCAACATCTGGAGGGCTTGTGAAACAATTGGAAGAACTGCCTCACACGTGTGGTGATTGGGATATTATGCCTCTCTTTGGGGAATTATGGATCACGTGATGTACGGCGTATGCTCCGTCCAGTGATCTCTTTGTGCTGGATACCCCGGATTCAACTATTTTCTGATGAGAGCCTACATTGTGTGTGCAAACAATTGTAAATCTCCCTCCGTACTAAAGTAACTGTTTCTTCACAAAAACTGCCTGTTCCATCGCGTTAATACAACAGTCTAGTCAAGCAAACACCATGGCATAGTTACACTCACGGATTCATTCCTCATAGATAATGTCGCAGGCACCACGATCACCATCCCAGGGGAAGTCCTTTCCCAAGGGCATGGCAGGTCCAGCAGAGTTGACGACACAGTGGTATACAATCAAGGAGGGATTTTTGTAGGAGCCCCAAATATTAACTCCGGACCCCAAGAAGTCTCATGTCATCATGTCCAGCATGGGCAAGGCTAACGCCTGTTGATTAGCATCAATAGCCAAACTTTCCCAACCCCCACACCGTTAGCTGATGAATTAATGATACGCCAAGTTGCAAACCACTTGGAGGAAGCACTGAGGGTGGCAAAAGTGCAAAGATGTACTCTAGGTGGTGAAATTCGACGTCCATCACAAAGCATTACACGGTTCCACCAATATTGACCCAGCTAACCGAGTCCAACGAAACATAGATGTTAGATGGGGTCTGTGGCAGGTGATCAGGGCACCAGCCAGAGGGAAAGAAAAACCGTACTTGACCTCATGGTAACCTACTTGGCTGTCACAAGTGCATCTTCCTATTACAATATCGGCAAGTGTGGCCACCCCTGGACTTTTTGCAGGCAAACTCTAGCCTTAACACTGAGGATAGTCCCCATCGCGCTGTGTGGCAGTAACAACATGCTAAATGATGTAGAATTTTATTCAGGTCTAGCAGGTCAAGTATTGGCACTGGTCCATCATCAGCAAAAGTGTCATGTTCAGATAAAAGCCGTAAGCGCATGCCTGGCAGATCCCAACTCTAGCATTATGAACTGATCAGCGTCTGAAGTGGTCCAAATAATTCTGCTGTATGGCAGGCCAGGAGCAGCTCCACGCATACATACAAATGAGCTGTCCACCTGTTGAAGCTGTAACACAAAGCAACTGTGTGCTAAACAGCATAATCAGTAAGTGATAGATGTAAATTACCTCAGAACCAATGGGTCAGATCTAAGCTCTGCAGTCCTGCCACATCCAGTCGTGAATGCAGATGGAGAATTATACAACTCACCGGAGGAGGTGTCTCCACAAATATCCACATCCCCATTGGCGGGGAAGCCCAGCACATTCGTGCGAAAGATAAGCCTCATGCACTTGCAACAAACATCAGCTGGAAGTGCTAAGTGGATGAAGCACCTTGACCCCCTCCGGAGGTCCCCAGCATCACATACGACCGTCTTCAGACAATTGATGTCACTTTATCTGATATCAAGGAATGGGTTGAAGGCATTGGCACTGCAAGGCCATTGGCCCGAGCAAGAGTCTGCAAATGAACTGAAGATTTCTACTGCAGAACTGACCGCACTCAGACAAGCTAGGTGGAGGTTTTGTCGTGATGATTTTGCTGGACTAGTCATCCAGAGCCCCAAACTAATGTGTTTGGTAGGTGGAGTCAAATACCACCATTCCACATTTTTCGAAATTATTAATCCAGAATTGAAAACTCGCCTCAGCGATGGTGACCATGAAACGGACATTAATTATTTTTAAAAGCCATCCAAATCACTAAAGGGCTTGGATGAAGGGCATCTGTCGTCTTGGTCTGCCCTTTGGATGACTCCAGGCGCAGAGCAATGCGGTTGCTTGAACGCCCTCTGAATGGCCTGAACAGCACAGTTAGGGAGGGCTATCTAATCCCTTGCCTGATGCGCCCCCATTGCATTAACGCTTTAAAAAGAAAAGACTCTTCAGCACAGCTACAAATCTGGGATCCACTAGGCTACATGGAAATTTGCGCAGGTATATCCTTCAAACTAAAAGATAGACAAATATAACCAAGCCACTTCTGCCCCATCAAACTACTCTCGATCTTCAGCAAAGTGATGAAAGGGTTCACCGACTGTACTATAAGGGCAATTGCTTCGAACTAAACTGGTCAATGACGCTCAGTTTGTTTCCCGCTAGGGTCACTCATCTCCTGACCTCATTGCATTCTTTGTTCAAAAGTGGACAGAATAGCTGAAGTCCCGAGATGAAGTGACAGTAACTGTCATTGACATAATGGCATATTTTGTTCGAGAGAGGCATAAAGGAGCACTAGCATAACTGGAGTCAATGTGAATAAAGTGGGGGGGGGGGAGGGGGGGTGAGGGGATAGGAATTATAAGCTGGTTTGAATCATACCTAGTTTAAAGGAAGATGGTTTTGGCTGTTGGATATCAATCACCTGAGTTCCACGATTTCATTGCAGAAGTTCCTCAGTGTATTGTCCTAGGACAACAATCTTCAGTTACTTCATCAATGATCTTCCGTCGATAATATGGTTTGAAGTAGGGTATTTCAATGATGATTGCACAATGTTTAGTACAACTCCCTGCTCCACAAATAATGAAGAGGTTAATTTCCATAATAAGGGAGACCTGGTCAATACTCTGGTTTGGGCTGAGAAGTGGCTGGTAACATTTGGGCCAGATTAGTGCCAGTCAATTACATCTTCAACGAGCGAGAATCTATTATCATCACTTGACATTAATTGGCATCACCATTGCTGAATCTCCTACTGTCAGTATCGTGGGGTTTGCCATTGATTAGAAACTAAACTGGCTTGCCATACAAACACTTTTGCAAGAAGAGCAGGCCAGAGAATGGAAGTTTCGCAGAGAGGGACATATCTGCTGACTCCCTATTCACGATCTAGACGGCACAATTCAGAAGTGTGATGGAATACTCTCGGATTGTCTGGATGAGAGCAGATCGAGCAACACTCAAGAAGCTTGACACCACCGAGGATTACCAGCCCGATTTATTGGCACCACACCTTCCAATCAGACAGGCTCAGGTGCAGCAGCAGCAGCGTGAAGAATGTCATGCATGAGGGTCCATAATTCGGAGGAAATCCAACGCCCAGTGTCTGCACGAACGAGGTGTTTGAGATTCAGGTAGTACCCATTGCAAGGGGTGAACACAAACAGGCTGAATTACCTAGACATGAGTGAGAGAACAGGAAAGAAAATTTTTCGATTCTCCAGAGAAGTCGTATCTAAGTGGTGCGCCCTTCCGTACAGAGACATACAGGACAACCCATTCCAGAGACACGCATTATCATTGGCACTGAAGGTCATTGTAGCTTCGAAAGTTTTCACAAATGGGTACTTCCAAGGCTTCATGTCTGACTTGTGTGGAAGCTCCCTGTCAGCTGTACAAAGGGGGATCCACGCTATGACCAATGACCTTTCCTTCAGAGTGGCCCAGTTCATCTCTTATAGCCATGACACAGCCTCTCAGGCAAAGATGGTGACAGGTTTTGCCTCCATAGCTGGATTTCCACAGGAACATGATTTGGTCGACTTCAATCACGTTGTCATAAGGCCTCGTACACAGATTTTAGACTGCAACAGAAACATAAAGGACCCCCACTCTTTGAAGGTGCAGCTGCTCTGTGAGCAGCACAGCCCTTTTCCTTCATGTCTGCGCCTCTTACCGTGACAGTTTTCACAACTCGTGTATGCCTCATGAATCGGGGCTGCCTCGAACGTTGACATCAAACCCAGAGCTGCGCGGATGTGCACTCGGAGAAAGCGGGAGGGGCCTGGTCAAACCCGTAAGTCATTATTAGGCAGGTTTTGAGACTCATTCAATAAACTGCCAAATTGTGATAATAACATTAATAATAATAGATTTCCTAGAATTTCATTGGAATGGATATTTAAAGGCCAGTAGACAGCTCAGCAGAAAGCTTGTTCTCAGAAAACATTTAAAATGTGTCACATTGTAATGAAACACGTGTCAATCTTTGTCTGCAGAATATTGAATTTGTAAATTAAAGAGATTCAGATAGGTTTTGTGCGGGTCAGAGAGTCTGAGTTGTGAGTGAGAAGTGAAGCAATTGAATTGTTCTCCTTTGGTCACTAGCAGAGCTGTGCCAGCTGGAAAATAACGTTTTTTTTTTCAAGTTATAGTATTTTACGGATAGACAGTAAATGATTGTTACTGCAGGGCACACAGAGATTAAAGTAGACTGACAATATTACAGATGAACAGTGGACATAACAGGGCCTAATGCTTTATCAAAATGAAATGTTCTTAATGGGCCAGCACTCATAGGACAACATTATTTCAGTCATCAGTGACATGGACAGTAAATACTTACAATACAACAATCAGAATTCTCCACCCAATAAGGCCGAATCCAGAAGCCCAGGCTCATGCCCTGGGGACATGGGTTAAACTCCCATCACAGCAGCTGGTGGAGTTTAAAATAAATTAATGAAATCTGGAATTGAAACGTAGCCTAGGCAAGGTTGACAGTGGGGCTATCATCGATGGATGTAACAAGCCCTCTGGTTCACAAATGATCTTTAGGGAAGAAAACCTGTAATCCTGACATGGTCTGGTCGACATGTGAGTCCAGCCCCACAGTGACGTGGTTGTTTCTTAAATGGCCTCTGAAATAGCCCATCAAGTGACTCAGTTCTAAGGCAATTCGGGATGTGCAACAAATGCTGGGCTTGCGAATGGCATCCATACCGCGTGAAAAAAAAAATCAATAGAACATCCACATCCGAGCCCGTCTGAGTCCAAACCCGAGCCCAGAGCCAAACAGGAGTCACACAACACTCCAAACTCTTTATCCCTCCACGTCGCTCTGAGATTCAAAGATAGCAGGAATCGGGTGAGGAGATGTCAGCTGTCCGAAGTTGGGAATAGGTCCGACTCGTTTTTTTTTTTCCGAACCAACAGCAAAGGAACCATCCCCCTCCCTCACTGCAACCAGTTTATTTCTTTTTCAGTTGCAATTTTCCCCTTCATATATTTGCCAATTACTGAATGTGTGTGTGCATGTTTCTGTGCAGCCATCTGTGTTTGTGCATGTGTGTGTGAATGTGTATGCCTGTGTGTGTGTCTGTGTTTGTGAGTATGTTTGTGTATGTCTGCGGATATGTGCACCTTTCTGTGTTTGCGTGCGTGTGTTTGCCTGTGTGCGTTAGTGTGTGTGCATTTATGCGTGCATAAGTGTTGATGTATGCCTTTGTGTGTGTCTGTGTTTTGTGTGTATGTGTATGTGTGTATTTCTCTATGTGTGTTGTATGTGTGAGAGTGAGTGAGTGTGTCTTCTCTGTGAGTGCATCTGTGTGTCTTTGCATGCGAGTATGTGTGTGAGAAGGGGCGTGCGCGTATGCATGCGCGTGTGTTTGAGTGATTGCATATCTCTGTGTGACAATGTGTGTGTGAGAGAGAGATTATGTTTTTTTTTCTGTCTGTGCGTGTCAGTGCGTGTATGTGTGTGTGACATTCCGTTTCTGTGTGTGTGTGTGTGTGTGTGTGTGTGTTTTGCGTGTGTTTATGTTTCAGTGTTTGTGTTCCTGTATACATGCATGTGTGCACCTGTGAGTAACTGGATGTGTGAGTATGGGAGAGAGAGAGAGAGTAGGATCGGCTGTTCCGTTTTGTGGCGGGCGTCATGAGGTCGTGAAAGGACAATATGTTGGGAAGGCCAAAATCGGTTTTACTCTGTCAGGAACCAAGTTTACCACCGTCCATCCTGCCCGTCCATGGTAGGCTGAGTTTCCTGCAGCTGGGTGGTTCAAACTTCATTTTAATACTTCTGCAGATCATTGTAAGGCCAGTTCGCTGGAATCACCCCACATGCTCGGTCATACAAGCATGAATCATGCAGAGGTGTTTCACAACAAGCCATAAACGGTGTGCACCTTGCGAGCTGCACTTCGATGGGGAAATTGAACGTGAGAGCACGCGAACATTAGGCAGCACTAAAGAGGGTCACCTATTGGACAAAAAGGCTGAGGCGCCACAGATTCAGGTGGAGGCACATGGTGGTCTCTTCCTTCAGGTGGCTGGAAAGGCAGTGCTGGGGGAAGGGCTGCACTGCCGTTGATGTACATTGGGTTTAGGAGAAGTGTTACAATGCGGCTGAGGTACATTTGGCGTGGAAGAAGGGCTGCAATCTGGTTGAATTAAGTTGAACGTTGGGGCAACGGCTGCTCTGCGGCTGATAAAAATTGGGCGTGAGGGAAAGGCTTCACTGCGGTGAACCAATTGAGGAAGAGGCTCAATTGGTTGCCCTGGTCGTGGACTCCAACGGCTGCTTCCCAGATTTGCCTGCAAAGTAAAGGAGAGATAGTTAGTGCTTAGCAGCTTGTGAAACAGGACACATCACACACAGCATGGCGCTTTAAGGGTGTTGCACTGTTGGATCCTCACTTGGCGGAGCACCGCCAATCTCACTAAAAGGCCATGAACAATCCAGATTTTGGCCAGCCGGCGGTGTAACACCATTTTCTAAGGCCGTGTGGATTTGATTTCAGGCATTTCCCCAGCAGTATGAGACATCTCCCTCTTGTTGTATGCCACCTGTCCCGCATGAACAAAGAGTTAAGCAGGGCGCCTGCTAGGCCAGATGAGAAATATGCCGGACAAGTGTAGGTGTGTGCAAACTCTGTGGACATGTGATGTGTTTGTGTGTGTGTGACTTGTGATTGCTGAGAAGATTGACTTACCCTGGTGGGACAGAGGAGGTCGTTCCTCCTCTTGTGGCACTGGGTGGCTGTCCTATTTAGAGGGCATTTCAATTGATCATTGCTGCCAACGCCTCCCAAGGCAGATTGGTAATGTTTTTGCTCCTTCGGCGGCCAGAGCAGAGGTGGAAGACATCATGGCGAGAGGCAATGTGTGCTCATGTTTGTGTGGTGTGTGTGCGTACGTGTGTGTATGTTTCTGAGTAAGGTATTGATTTGCACACACCTGTGAGTGCATGTGTGTGAGTTTTTGTGTGCGATTACGTGCATGTTTGTGACTGTGTCATTGTGTGTAAGTTCTGTGTGTACCTATGATTATTCATATATCTGTGTTTCTGCATGTGTTTCTGCATGTGTGTTTGAGTGAGAACGTGCCATTGCATGTCAATGTATGTATGTGATTACATAAGTGTTTGTGGCTCTGTGCATCTGCGTAGATTCTCTGTGTATCTTTGTGTGTGAATATGTGTGAGGGGCTGTGTGAGAGATTGAGTATAAATGTGTGCGAGTGTCTGTACGCCTATTAGTGCATATTCTCTGTGTGCATGTGTGTTTCCCTGTATGTTCCTGTGCTTTTCTGCGCTGTAGGTGCATGTGTTTGTGCGAGTGTGCATATATTTAAGATTGTGTTTGTCTGTGTGAATGTGTGTGTTTGTGTGTGTCAATTTGTGTGTGCATGTGCGTTTGTGTGTGTGCATTCCAATGTGCTTATATATATGTGAGCCGGTGTGTATTTTCTGAGTATGTGATTATGTCGGCACGTGTTTGTGAGTGTGTGTAACGGTTTATGTGTGATTACGTTTTGATTCATTGTGACTGCATGGACGTCTGTAAAATCTATGTGTATCTATGAGTGCGTGTGATCGTGTATGTTTTATAAGTGTGAGTCTGTGTCTGTGTGCTTGAGAGAGGGAGAGAGAAAGAAATAGGGAGAGAGATAGTGTTTCTGTGATTGAATGTGCATGTGTGTGTGAATGCCTGAGGGTGAATATGTATGAATTTGTGTAAATGTGTGTGTCTTTGTGTATGTATCTGTATGCATGCGGGCATGCATGTGTGTTCTGTTTGTAACTCTTTGTGGTAATGTGTGCTTATATGTGTCTTTCTGTGTGTGTAGCTCAGTGATGGGGTGTCTGTGCACGTCTATGTATGTGTATTGTAAATATGTGTGAGTGACTGTTGTATGTGTTTAGGTTCTGTGTTTATCTCTGTGTGCGCATTTGAGTTGCGTGTGTGCGTGTGAGTGTATATGTGTATATGTGTCTGTGTGAAAGTGTGAATATAATTGTGAGTGAGCATTTGTACGTCTATATGTGCATGTCATATGTGTGCACGTCCGTGCTTCCATATATATACATGTGTGTTCCTCATCTGTGTGTATCTGTGTGTGTATAATATGTGTGAATATGTGTGTGAAAGTGAGCAATGGAGAGAGAGAGAGAGATAGAGAGAGAGTGCTTTGTTTGTGCCTGTGTGTATTTGTGTGCTCTATATGTGTTCCTCTGCTTTTCTTTGTTAGTGTGGGTCTGCGTATGTGTGCGGGTGTGCATATTTCTGATGCTGTGTGAATGTCTGTGTGTGTATTTATGCATTTTGTCTGTATGTATGCTATGTGTGTATTTCTATGTGTATGTGAAAAATAGAGAGAAGGAGAGTAACCATGTGTGTGCTCTGTTTGTGAGTGCGTGTATTTGTGTGTGTTACATTGCTTGCGTGTGTCTGCATATGTGTGTGTTGGTGTATTTTTGACTGAGTGTGCGTGTGTGTGTTTGTGTGTATGCTTGCGTGTGTGTGGGAGAGAGAGTTGTGTGTAAAAGTGTAGGCATCCTCTCTGTCTGCATGTGTGTATTTATCTGTTTCTGTGTGTGTGTTTGCCTGCTTTTCTATGTCAGTGTATGTGTTCGTCTGTATGTATTTGTGTGGGAGCCTGTGTGTATCTGTGTGTGTGTGTGTGTGTGTGTGTGTGTGTGTGTGTGTGTGCATTTGTGTGTGTTTTATTCATTAATGTGATGCGGTATTTGCTGCCTGGGTCTGCATTTATTACGCATCCCTAGTTGTCGTTGAAAAGGTGGTGGTGAGCTGCCGTCCTGAACGGCTGCAATCGATGTGGTGTACGTAGACCTGTAGTGCTGTTGGGGATGGATTTCCAGGAATTGGATGCATGGATAGTTTAGGAACAGTGGCATATTCCCAAGTCAAGATGGTAAGCGATTTGGAGGGGAGCTTCCAGGTGATGGTTTTCCCTTTTATTTGCAGCTGTTGTCATTTTGGGTGGTAGCGGTCATAGGTTTGGAAGGTGTTGTCAAAATGCCTTATATGGTGCACAGTGGGTGTGCTTCTGCCTGTGTCTGTGTGCGTGTCTATGTGATTGTCTGTGTGTGTGAAGCTCTAGTTTTCCGTTAGTGTGCTAGCAGAATTCTGTGTGTGTGTGTGTGTGTCTATTTATGTACGTGTGTGTGTGTGTGTGAGTGTGTGTCAGTGCATGTATGTGTATGTGTGTGTGCGAGTATGTTGTGTTTGTGTGTTTGTGCCTGTGCACATTTGTCTCCGTGTCTGTTTATATTTGTGTGTGTTTGTGAGGGAGAGAGTGAGATGGGGAGAGAAAGTGAGAGAGAGAGAGAGACTTTGTTATTGCTTGTATGTGCTTTTGCATCCTAGTGCGCCTGACTATGAGTCTGTGAGTGCGTGTGAGCAATTTACTGTGTGTTTTCTGTGTACTTGCATGTATGTGTGTGTACATGCATATGTGTTGGTGTGTGTGAATGTTTGTGAGTGTATTTCTGTGTGTGTATGTGTGTGTGAGTGCATGTGTTTCTGCATATGTGTGTACCTGCCTTTGTGTGTGTACAAATGTGCATTAATTTACGTGTGTCTTTGTGTTTGTATGCGTGCATTCGAGTGTGTGTCTGCGTCTGTGCACTCTGAATATATCCATGTGTGTGTATAGTTGAGCCTGTGTTTGTGTCTGTGTATGTGTGTGTTTGCGTTTGTGTATGTGCGCCTTTGTGTGTATGAGAGACTATGTTTGTGCTTGATTGTGCATGCGTCTGAGTGTGCATGTCTCTGAGTATGTGATTGTGTGTGAGTGATTCAGTTTGATTCTTCGTGTGTGTGTGTGTGAGCGTTTAATCTTGTGCGTGAGCACGTGTGTGTGTGTGCATGCATTTGCCTATGTGTGTGCATGGGTGTGTGTGTGTGCATGAGTTATTGAGTGCATGTTTTTCTGCATATGAGCATGTGTGTTTCTCTGTTTGTTTCCGCGTGTGGGTTTTTTAACTGTGCCTGAGAGTGACTGTTTGATTTTGCATCCGTGCATGCGCATACTCTGTCTGAGATTATGTGACACAGTAAGCGTGTGTGTGGAGGGGACTGAGGGACTGTTTTTGCACGTGTGTGTGTATGTATGTGTGTTTCTGTCTCAATGTATGTGCCTATATGCATGAGTGTGTGTGTGTTTCAGTATGTTTATGTTGTTTGCATGCTACATTGTGTGTCTATCGGATTTTGTGTGGTTGCATTTATGTGCACGAGTATGTGTGGGCCTGTGTGTATGTGATTCTGTCCATTTGCCTCCGTGTGCGTGTCTGCCTGCTTGTGTGTTTGTGTTTGTTTGTGTGAGCGAGTTTTTGTGTATATAATTTTCTGTCTGCACGTCTATGTAAGCATGAATGTGTTTGTGTATGTGTGTGTGTGTGTTTGTGCGCATGTGCATGTTTCAGTATGTTTATTTTGCGTGCATGACTTTTTGTGCATCTATCTGTTGGTTTGCATTTATAAGTATATGTATATATGATCAATTCTGTGTTTTATTTCTGTTTATTTACCTCTAAGTGCCCGTCTGTTTGTGTTTTTTGGGAGTTTCTGTGCATGCGGTGCATGTACATGCATGTGTGTTTGTGTGTATTTGTGTGTGCATGTGTGTGTGCAAGCACGCATGTGTGACTGTGTGTGCGTGTGTATGTGTGTGTGAATGTGCATATGAATGTGTGAAAGCATATGTTTCTGCATGCGTCTGTGCGTCTGCTTCAGCGTGTGTTTCAGTGCTTTTGAGACTGATTATGTGTGCTTCTGTGCGTGTGTGAGTGTATCTATGTGTGAGTTGTCTGAGTATGAGCGTGTCTGTATGTGTGAGAGAGAAACTGACTGTGCGGCTGTGTGAATGTGTTCTCATGTATGTGTGCTCGAGTTGTATGTCTATCTATTGGTGCATGAGTGCGTGATTGTATTTAATCCTGTTTATGCTGAGTGTGCCTCTTTTTGAATCTATGTGTTTTTGTATGTTTGTGTATTTGTGTTTGTGTATGTTTATGCCTATGTGTCTGTGAGTCTGTGTCTGTATGCGCGTCTGTGTACTTATATGTCTGTTTGTGACTGCCTGCTTTTGTGTGTGCGTGTGTGTCTGTGTGCTTCTCCCTGTGTGTTTATTTGCGTGCATGTTTATGTTTGTGCTTCCATTTATTTTCCTCCATGTTTCTGTGTGTGTGTGTGTGTGTGTGTGTGCATATGTATCTATTTCCGTGACTTTGTTTCAGCTGGCGTGTCTATTTGTTTGATTATCTCTATGTGTGCGTCCGCCATTGTGTGTTTCTGCTTGCTTGTGTGTCTCTGCGTCTGTGTATTTGTGTTTCGTTTTATGTGCGTGAGTGTGTGTGTGTGTGTGTGTGCGTCTGCGTGCGTGCGTGTATGTACGTCCCTGTCTGTTTTTTTTTTCTGTGCATATGCGTTTCCGTGTGTGTTTCTGTGCGTATTTTCTCTGTGTGCGCGTGTTTTTGTGTGTCTGCAGAGAGATTCCTGGCTTCTGATTTGTTTTCTAATAATCTGAGCACATTTTAATTTGTTAGAAGAAGAAAAATCTTATGTGTGCATCTGTGTTGCTGCCGGGATAAGTGCTTGTTATGTTTTGCCTCTCTAGTTTTGTGCTGAATAACTTTTTGACACTTCATTGAATTTTTAACTTTACAACAAAGCCTGTTTTGTGACTGTTCCTAAAACATCACAGCACTGGAGAGGAATGCATTTTTCCAGGAAAGAATCCTTTTGCAATCAATAGAGAAGCGATGAAACGAGAAAAAATAACACAAATCTCTCCGCTGTCTGGAATGCAACCGCCACTCCTGACTCCTCCCAGTCACCTTCATCTCACTGTTACTCATTACTCCTCCTATCACCCTGGGTTCCTCCAGTTATCCAGTCGCTCCAAGTTCAGCTTTGGTTGCCCACATTAGGTCTGGTTCGCCGTCATTGCTGCCTCCCCTTCCTCCTTACCTGTATTTTTTTTATCTTATTTATATTCTGCTTCCTTCCACTGTATCACAGACCTTCTCTGATGTTCTACGGGGCCAATTTAATTCTACAAATCACAAGGTGCAGTTAATCAATTGGAGCTGACAAGACCTGTATCAAATTGGTAAATTCTTTCCCAGCCTAATGTGTAATTTCATTTCCCCCTTTCTTACAGTGAACTTAATTACAATTATGATCCTGAAATGTAAAAACTGCGGTCTATCCAAATGTGTCACTTGTTACCTGGTGGCCATGGCAGTGGCGGATCTACTGGTCATCATCCTGGACCTGATATTGAGACAGATTCCAATTGTTTTTCGGGAACAGTTTTATTTCCTGGTTTCCATCCCCGTGTGCAATATCCACGCCGTCCTGCTCTATGCAGCAACTGACTGTTCTGTCTGGTTCACCGTTACTTTCACCTTTGATCGATTTGTGGTCATTTGTTGTGCAAAGCTGAAAAGCAAATATTGCAGCGAGAGAACGGCGACTGGGGTCGTGGGAATAGTGACCATTCTGAGCTGCTTAAAGAACCTTTTCTGGTATTTTATGTTTACAGGTCGGTATTGGTTGATGAGCATCCCCTGGTTTTGTGAGGTCACAGTCGATGCTCAAATCTCTCCACTCTGGATAAAAATCGAGTTCATCCATCACATTATAACTCCATGTGTACCATTTGTCCTGATTCTGCTGCTTAATGTTCTCACTGTCAGACACATTTTAGTGAGCAACAGAGCTCGCAGGAGACTCCGGGCTCACAGCAGTGGGGAGAGTCCCAGAGACACAGAGCTGGAGAGTCGAAGGAAATCCATCATTTTACTATTCGTGATTTCAGCCAATTTCATCCTGTTATGGTCAATGTTAATGGTGTATTCTCTATGGAAGCGGATGTGGAATTTGGGGTTTGCTTCTGTACAGTTGCATGGGTTTCTTAAGGAATTGGGCTTTATGCTGCAGCTCCTGAGCTGCTGCACTAACACTGCGATTTATACTGTGACACAGACGCCGTTCAGACAGCAATTGAAGAATGTGTTGAAATATCCCTTAAACTTATTCCTTCAATTCAAACAAGGATGAGAAGAGCTCAGTCGCTGAGTGTTTCCATTGTCGGGGCTGCCTGCCCATCATAGATATCCCTCACTGACTGAACAGAAAAAAAAACACACACAACGCCGAACACCTCTCAATCCCATTGGCCAAGCTGACTGCATATTATTGCTATCCATTATTGACAGGACAGAAAATAAAACATCTCCAGACATCTCTGTACCCCAGCATTGGCCAGATTGCCTGACCATAATCATGATCCCTCAGGCCGATTGGACTGAAATCCAACTGTTGAAAACCAGGAGGGCAATTCCCACAGAGCACTGGGGGGAGGGGTCTCGCAAATTGAGGAAATAGGCAGGAAGTGAGAGAGAGCGAGGGAGCAGGTGGGTAAGGCAGAGAGACAGAGACAGAGAAGGGATTGAGGATTTAGAGAAAGGGAGGCAGAGTTTGAAGATACTGTGAGAGAGACAGGGCGAGAGAGATACAGCCAAATGGATAGAGGGAGTGAGACAAAGAGAGAGAGTGTGGAAACATTGAGGAAAAATTTAGAGGGAGACAGAGAGACATGCAGAAAAAATGGGAGAGTGGAGCAATTGATGGAAACAGTGAGAGAGGGGGACAGATGGTGTAACAAATGGAAAGAGAAGGTCTGAATAGCACAAAGTAGCTGGTGGCGATGTGGGGGTGTCTCCAATATGCAATGTGGTGCTGCTTTTGGGATTTTGCTGTGGGCAATCCGTTTGCAGCTTTTTCACACTAAAACTTTAAAAAATAAACTAATTCATCCACAGTGGAACATCTCTGATGGTCTGGAATTAAATTTTGAAATGTTATGGGGCTCTGTAAATGTTTATTGCCATCCTGCAATGCTTCCTGGGATTTAGAGTAAATGACACATTGGACAGGTGAAATGTGTTGGTCGGGTTGGGGTGTGGTTTTTGGAAGCTGTCAGCAGTTGTATCCCCCACCCCATTTTTATAGGGGAACGTAGGCGCTTCTGAAGATTGGGTGGTAGTGGGGGAAGGATACCTGGCTAATGACACATCGCAGCTTGTAGGACCATGCTGTGGACAGTTTAACTGCAGCCTCTCCTGAGTTGTAACCAGGGCGTCACAGGGTCAATGCATTTTACTGAGGATCTGATTGTGGCTAGCATCCATTTTACACACCCCGCACAAACCCCCACACCCCCAAAAATCTCTACATAAGTCATTTGTAAATATAATACATGACCACCGTGTTGTCAGTCATGTTTTAAAACAGAGACAGGAAGCCATTCAGTGCGCATTTCAATCAAGATCAATCCTGAGATAAGGAGAAATACGGAAAGTGAAATTGACTGGACAGAGTGTTCATGTGGTGTGCTGCAGTTAATGGGAGAACGACAATCCTGGACTGAATGGCTACAGGATGCCTCATAGACTCATGGGCGTGTTCAGCAAAGAAGGAGGCCATTAGCCCATCGTGTCCACGTCAACCAACAAACACCTGACTACACTAATCCTATTTCACAGGCCTTGGCCCAGAGCCCTGGAGGCTATGGTAACTCTAGTGAATATCTTAAAACTTCGTAAGTGTTATGAGACATGTTGACTGAGCCATCGAATCAAGCAGTGCTTTCCGTGCACCTACCATGCCCATGGTGAAATATATTCTCTTCAGCTCCCATCTTCGCCTTCTTCATCTTACCTTAAATCTTTGGCCCCTGGTTATTGACTCCACTACAAAGGGAAAGTTTCTCTTTCTCTCCACCCTATCTATGACCTCATAATACTATCACGTCTGCTCTCAATCTTTGCTGATCCCTGGAAAAGAACAACAGCCTACTAAATATTTCTTCATAGGTCAGGCCCTCCAGTCCAGGTAGCATCCCCGTATATTCCTTCTACACCCTCTTTGCTCAATTATATTCTGCCTTTAACGTGGTATCAGGACCACAGGTCTTGTGGCCTAAGCATAGTTTTGTAGATTTCCAGCATAACCTCACTGCCCTTATATTCTCAGCCTCGACTAATAAAGGCACCTATCCCATATGCCTTCTTAACCAACTGGTGGACCTGTTCTGCTACCCTCAGGGATCTGTCGATATGTGCACCAAGATCCTACTGATCTTCAGTACTTTCCACGTTTCTACTCATCATAGTGCAATCTCTTGCCTGTTTTGCCATCAGCAAGCGCCTTACCTCATTCTTTTCCGAGTTGAATTCCATTTGTCACTACTCTGCCCAGCTGCCAAGTCCATTGATCTACTCTTCGAGTTTACGGCTATTCATCTCACTATTTACCACTCTCCAATTTTAGTGTCATCCGAGAACTTCTTGATCATACCCCCCTAAATTCAACTTCAAATCATATATGTACATCCTAAACAGTAAGGTCACCAGCACCAAGCACTGCATAACCCCACTGGAAACAGACTAATAATCACATAAACATCCCTCTACCATGACACGCTGCTTCCTGCCTCTCAGCCAAGTTAGGACCCAACGTGACATTTTGCCTTGGATCCCATGTGTATTTATTTGATTGACCGGCCGGCCTTGAAGGATGTACCAAAGCCTTACTAAAGCCCATGTAAATGCCAAAAGTGCATTACACTGATCAACACTCCTAGTAACCTCTTCAAAAAATTCGATCAAGTATGGCAAACACGATTTTCCATTAAGAAATCCATGTTGACGATCGGTGATTAGCCCTTGTCCCTCTAACTGTCGATATATTAAGTCCCTATAAATCGTTCCTGGTAACGACCTACCACTTAGGTTCAGCTGACTGGCCTCTAATTTGCTGATCGGTGCCATCATCATGTTTTTTAAAAAATGGGACACCGTTGATATTCTTCCAATTCTCTGACATCTCACCTGTGACGAATGAGGATCTGGCAATTATTCCCAGAGCCCCTTATTGAACATCCCTTGCCTCCATCAAAAGCAGGAGATACATTTCACCCGGATCTGTGCTTTGCTCCAATTTTAAATCCCCTGAACCAGCTAGTCACTCCTGTCTCTCTTTGCTAATTTTATTTAAAATTTCATAGCCCTCCTCACCGATGTTGATAACTGTGTCGCCCTGTTCCTCTACTGAGAGTATGTTTCAATGTTTTAATCTGATCCCTTCTCAGAGGAAACAATATCTAACTGTGAGAGAGTGATGTTACGTATCTCTCAAGAGCGTCAAAATACCTAGGAGTCCTTGGTAGAGACAGCAGTTCTTACAAGAAAAAACATGAAGGCACGGTCTCTCATATACAAACTTGGAGGCGACCCCAAGAAAGCTGCCCAACATCCAAATGTGTCTGCTAACCAATTTGCAAACCATTGGCTCCTAAATGAAAAAATCGACAAGAAACAACCAAGAGTACAACTAGATAGGAAGATGTACAGCGATGACCCCGTCTTCACTGGACCATTCACCATGGAAGGGGTGGAAACTTTTATATCTAGCCTAAAACACGGGAAAGAAATTGGTCTTGACAACTTAGCAACGGAGCAGATAAAGCATTTTGGACAGCAAGCAAAAAAGTGGCTCCTACAATTATTCAACCACTGTCTGGCAAAACACAAGCTTACAAATATTTGGAAGAAGGTACATGTAATAGCACTATTAAAGCCCGGAAAAGATCCATCAGATCCTAAGAGCTTTTGGCCAATTTCACTGCTTTGCCAAACCAATAAGCTATTTGAATGCCTGATACTCAATAGGATAGCACCAAGTGTAGATGAGAAGATCATTCCAGAGCAAGCAGTTTTCTGCCCAGGCAAATCAACAACAAGTCAACTGCTCAACCCCACACAACACATCGAAGATGGTTTTGAGCAACGGATACTAACAGGTGCTGTTTTTTGTAGACCTGTCAGCAGCATACGATACAGTGAAACATAGAGGTCTCATCCGCAAGATCCTTGAGATGAGAAAAGATATTCATTTAACAGAGCTGTTAGAAATCATGCTTCAGAGTGGCCTGTTCTATATTGAACTGAGTGGGAAGCGTAGCAGATGGCATATTCAGAAGAATGGTTTTCCCGAGGGAAGCGTGCTTGCACCACTGCTGTACAATGTCTTCACGAATGACCAACTTATAGACGGTGTCACACGCCTTTTTATATATGCTGATGCCTTATGTGTCACTGCCCAAAGCACTGATTTTAACGCTGTGGAGAAAACACTTTCTGAGGAAAACTTACTTTGTGCAAACCCATCAAAGACTCAGGTTTGTACATTCCACCTCAGAAACCATGAAGCCAAACGCCAGCTTAAAGTAACCTGGTGTGGAGCAACACTGACGCATTGTGAGTGCCCTATCTACTTAGAAGTCACCCTTGACAGATGGCCCACCTTCAAAAACCACATCGAAAAGACAAAGGCAAAAGTGAGGGCACAAAACAAGATCTTGAATAAGATCACTAACACAAAATGGGGAGCAAGCTCAAAAACATTGCAAATCAGTGCACTTGTTCTTTTCTATCGCACTGCCGAATACGCTTGCCCAGCATGGGAAATATTTACTCATGCTAAGAAGATGGATGCCGTTCTGAATGCAAGGTGCTGACTTATCACAGTTTGCTTAAAACCAACAAACACAACAGCTCGTACATGCTGGCGGGTATCACTCCCCCTGATATATGAAGAATAGTAGCCAGCAAGAAAGAGCGACTCCGTCAAACATCAGGTGAGAGGCACCCTCTACATGGCCATACACCTACACCCAGCCGCCTAAAGTCAAGGAAGAGCTTCATGAACAGTGTTGTTCCATTACAATCAACTCCATCCGAAGCCCACAATGCCTTGTGGAAAGACCGGCTCGCCAGTCTCAAAGAACTCCCAGCGATGGAAATTCTACCGGATGAAAGCCTTCCCCAGGACCTAATTGCAACTGGGCAACCTGGAAGTGCCTTAAAAGACTTGGGACTGGTGTAGGTCGTTCAAAGGTGTCACGAGGTCAATAGGGATATACAACCAGCCCGACTACTTGTGAATATGAAACTGAGCCACAGATGATGCAACATCTCCTGCAATGGCGATCGCTAGAGGAACCTGCACTGTTGCAAATCTTGCCGAATTCAACAACAAGGCGCAAAAATGTGTCCAGTTCTGGCTGGGCCATGTATAGACTCGCCGTGGATACGATAAGAAGAAGAATTTGAAACAAAAAGAAATGCTGGAAAAACTCAGCAGGCCTGACAGCATCCGTGGAGACAAAGACAGATTTAACGATTCGAATCCGAATGACCCTTCTTCAGAACACTGAAGATTTTAAAACTCTCCTATTTTAAACCTCTCACTTCCTACACCTCTTCTGTTTCACAATTATCAGATAGGGGGAAAGTATACGCAAATGAGTTGCATTAAAGAGCGATCAATCAGAGCAGTTCTCGGTCGATAAGAAAAGTAAATGCTGAATAATCTGGTTATTCCCTGCAAAAGTCTGGCACTGGAAAATTTCGGAACGGAAACTAGTGGCGGGAAAGCTCGGGCCAAGGCCAAGTCCACTCATCCCGGGCCGGACTGCAGTTCATTGTGGGCCAAGTTCACTGTTTCTTGTGAAATGGGAATTAT
The DNA here is from genome assembly GCF_017639515.1 of Carcharodon carcharias. Lineage (NCBI taxonomy): Eukaryota > Metazoa > Chordata > Chondrichthyes > Lamniformes > Lamnidae > Carcharodon > Carcharodon carcharias. Next base: position 305,410 of record NW_024470585.1, read on the forward strand.
GCTGATCGTGTGGGTGCCGGAGCCCCGGTCAATCTGGCTGCTGTACTCGAGTATCTGACGCTGAAATCCTCGAGCTGGCCGGAAAAACGCCCCCCGGACAACAAGAGGAGCCGCATCGTCCCCAGAGACCTGCAGCTGTCATTCCGCAACCATCAGGAACTCAATCAACTGCTGGGAGGTGTGACCATCGCTTAGGCCGGGGGCGCTGCCTAATATTCAGGCCGGGCTGCTGCCCAGGAATAGCGGCGCTGTGAGCTCAAATAGCAAGTAATGTAGAGAAAGTTTCACCTGAATAAGCCCAAAGGCTCTTTTCAGAGCTCTCCACAGACTGTGTGAAAGGATTGTTTACTGTCCGAAACGTTTCACTCATGTAATGATACCAGAAATGAGCGGAGTGGAATGGGTTGGGGAAAAGAGTCCGATGTTTGAGGCCGTGAAAGGTATTTACTGACATTCATTACTGTCCTAGTTCCTAGTAATAACTATGAGATAAATCTGTTTCCATGTGTGAGATTCAGCTGTTACTCATTGATGCACCACCTCGCAGCATGTTGGACTTTTACCTCAAATGGTTCCTATGGCATTCAGAGTTTTGTTATTCGAATCTTTCTTGTAAATAATGAATGGACCGCTTGCCTTCAATGGCAGGTTCAACCACAGTGATGCTAGTCTCAAACCAATCAGTGCTTTCCCGATACTGCTACACATATGTTTAGAGTGCGGCATTGGGAACACTGTCTCAAAGTTTGTTCTATTTCGCTTCTGCGCTCTGTATGTGGAAATAATTAGCTGTAGCATCTTATTATCAGCTTATGGGTTTGGCCTCTGTCTCCTTCAGCTTGCCCTGGTTGCACCACGTGACTCATTAACTTCCACTTTCGAACCTGGATGGCTCTGCGTCCATTTACATCGCCGCATCTGCAGAGAAGGATCGGTTTACAAATTTCAGATTCATCTTTTGCCCCTTTAGAAATTGGGAGGGCCAACTTTCTTCCCATGTTTCCCTTTTCAGTTTGGATCTGCCTCAAAAAATAAAACAAGCTTTGAAATCACATATTCCATCTCAAGGAAGAATTGAGAGAACACGCTCTGCTGCATTGGTAAGGGAGGCGGGGTTCTATCAACGAGAGTAGCAAATTCCTTACAGCAAAAGCTAGTTCCATGCTCATCTGCTTCCACAGAAAAATTCTGCTATCAATTGACTGTGTAATGATTTCCTTTCAGTGGCTCACTCTCTGTGAGTATCGCTCGTTTTGAGGTCTGTAGATGAGAGCAATGCATTTGATATAGTCTACTTGCACTACAGCAAGGCTTTCAGCTTCTTCCCAGTTGATATATTTAGGCCCTTCTCTCTCTCTATCTGTCTCACTCTCTCTCTGTCTGAATTTAGTTTCTGAAATGTTCACTGGCTAATCCCCATATTATCAAAAATTGCCAACAGTGTTGCAGTTCGGAGTGGGTTTATTAAAGAGCGGAATAGGGTCAATTTGAGAGCTCGGTCCAGGGCTCAGCTCCCCTCTGACAGTACAGCCCTCACTGTCCTTACCCACTGACTGTGCGTATCTCCCTCATTCCTGAAACTCTGACAGTGAAGTGCTCCCTCATTCGTGACCCTCTTACTGTGTGGCGCTCCCTCATTCCTGAAACTCTGACAGTGAAGCGCTCCCTCATTCGTGACCCTCTGACTGTGTGGCACTTCCATTTTCCTGATGTTTTGAAAGCACAGCGCTCCCTCATTTCTGACCCAGTGATGGTGCAGCGCTCCCTCAGTTTTGACCATCTGAAAGCATTTTGCTCCGTTATTCCTGACCCTGTGAGAGTGCAGCATTCCCTCATGCCTAACCCTCTGACAGTGCAGCGCTCGATCAGTCTTAACCCTCTGACAGTGCAGCGTTTAATCATTCCTGAACCTCCAACTGTATAGCGCCCCCTCAGGCATGACCCCTGTCAATGCAGCTCTCCCTCAGCCCTGACCCTTTGACAGTGCAGTGTTCCCTCAGTCCTGACCTCCAACAATGCAGAACTTCCTCAGCCCTCACTCTTTGACAGTGCAGAGTCCCCTCAGTCCTGACCCTCTGACAGTGCAGCATTCTCGGATTCATGACCCTGAGACAAAACAGCGCTCCCTCATGCCTAAACCTCTGACAGTGCAGTGTTCGACCAGTGACACCTTCGGACATAGCAGTGTTCCCCGCTTCCTGTCCCCCTGACAGTGCATCGCTCCATCAGCCCTGACCAGATGACGCTGGAATTCCACAGGATAGTTTCCACGACCTAAGCATCTTCAGCTGCTTCAGCAAATGACTTTCCTTCCATCATAAAGTCAGTAGTGGGGATGTTCAGTAATGATTGCACAATGTTAAGCACCATTTGCGAATCTTCACATACTGAAGTAGCCCGCATCCAAATGCATCAAAACCTGGACAGTATCCAGGCTTGGGTTGACAAGTGGCACATAACATTCATGCTACACAAGCGCCAGACAATGACCATCTAAAGCAAGGGAGAATCAAACCATTGCTCATTGTGTGCAGTGCCATTTTCATTACTGAATCACTCATTAGCAAAATCCTGAGATACCATTGACCAGAAACTGAACTGGACTAGCGATACAAATGCCGTGGCTGCAAGGGTAGGTCAGAGGCGAGGAACCCTGAGGTGAGAAACTCACCTGATGACTCCCGAAAGACTGTCCACATCTACATGGCACAAGTCAAGATTGTGATGCAATACTCTCCACCGGCCTTGATAAATGTCACAGCGACCCTCCAGAGGCTTAACAAAATCAAGGGCAAGTTAATCCACTTGGCTGGCACACCATACAACCAACATCCTTCCACCATGAGTGTATAGTAGCAGCAGTGAGCATCATCCAGAAGATGCACTGTAGGAACTCACCAACGCTCGTTGGACAGCAAATTCCAAACCCAGGAAAGTTACCATCTAGAAGGACAAGAGCAGCAGATGCACGGGATCACCGTTACTTGAAAGTACCCCTCCAACCCTCACACCATTTTGACTTGGAAGTATTTTGCGGTTCTTTCACGTCCCCTGGATCAACACCCTAAAAAATCCCTCCACCCACCTCTAACAGCACTGTGGGTGTACTTACACCACGTGGAATGAACAAGGCAGTTCACCACCACCTCTTAAGGGCAACCAGTGATGGGATTTTAATCTCTACAGCATTGACAACCATGTTTTCAGCTGACGTGGTCTGAAATTCTGTATCTCCTCCCTAAACATTTCCACTTCTCTAGCTCCCTTTGCCCTTTAAGTTTCGTTTAAAAGCTTCCTCTTTAACCAAGCTTTTGCCATCTGAACGAATATCTCCTTCTGTGGCTCAGCATCAACTTTGATTAACTGCTGTGAGATTGTTCTCTGAAAGCACAGGCTGGTTTAATGCAACAAAAATGATTTCCAACCTCCAATTGTCTTCCATTTAAAATGTATCTCATGTTTGTTCATTTTTGCTGATAATGAAGGTTTTTCCTGAGCTGTAGCGTGGAGCCGGGATAGAATTACTCGGATTTAGTAAAATTCACCGATTCTCTTTTCACTCTGCTGCTTCCCATTTCTTATTGGAATATCTATTCCTGCTCAGGGTTTGTTTTATTGCTCAAAAAGTGAGATACTGCTCACGCTGGGAATCTGAAATAATAACAGAAGATGCTGGAAACAGTCAGCAGGTCCGGCAGCATCTGTGGAGACAGGAAGTGTGTTTGACAGAAGGTTTAACGAATAGACCCGCTGTCGAAGCTTCGAAACTGCCAGAGTTACTCAGTTCTTCCAGAATTTTCCATTAGAATCATAGAATGGCTACATCACAAAAAGAGGCTATTCGGGCAGTCTATTCTGTGCTCGACCTCTAAAGGAACAATTCAACTACTGCCACTTCCCTTCACCTTGCAATGCGTTAATATTCATGTAAGTGCGGATTGATTCTATCAATAACAGTCTCTGGTACGATCTGTCATTTTGGGATTGATGCTGTAAATATCGGTCTCTGGTTCTGTCTATGATTGTGGGATTGATTCTATCAATGTCAATATCTGGCACTATCCGTGGGTGTGGGATTGATTCTGTATTCACCAGTCTCTGACTCACGATTAATCAGCGTTTGATTGGGGACTAAATACCTCTTGTGACGATTTCCACATTAAATCAGCAACTGAGATCAACCTTTTTACAATTCACTTTGACCAATATCTGAACAAAAGAACTGGAGATGTGGAAAAGATCAGAAAACAATGAAAAGTGGGGGCTTGTCCCTTTCAGAAGCTCAATTTGGGATCATTCCCTGCAGGGATTTGCTGTTCACGAGCTCAACTTCACAAAGCCATCCTGGAGAAACATGGGAGGAGTCGGGGAGTTGGTAAGTTTGCTGGGTCCATGCAATAGTTAATATCTGACATGCGGACTCCCAGATTCACTTAATCAAAGTGAAACAGTCGGTTACTGAGAGCAATACCCAGCGATACTGAGCTTCAAGACGGCAGAGATTTCAGCATGGGAGCGAGGTTTAAATATACGACTTTGGTTCACTCTGTGGCACGGCTCCGAGTGTGAGATTAATGCTGTCTTTGATTCTGGTACAATATCCGTGAAAGATGAGATTGCATCTTGTACCTCTCCAGTTGAGGTTTTCTATGTTAAACTAGACTGTACAAGTTTTCCTGGAACAGTTACTTTTTCTGACCGGCTGTGTCTCATTGCCTGAACTCACCTTGTTTCTGTCAATCACTCTGCCCTCTCTCTTTTATCTCTTGTATTGTAAAACTAAGTTTTTTGTTCATCCTGCCAAAATGGGCAACCCTCACGTTTTATTACTTTATACCACATTTGCCAGGTCTTTGTCCAATCACATAACCTATCTATTTCATTACGTACCCTTCACAACTTACTTTCCGAACTAGATTCGTGTCACACTCACTTTCCTACCCACCTTTCCGGATGTTCAATCTCATTTGTCACTTTTAGAATGTTGTGAACGGGGAGTTATTCCCGCCCGGTAAAGTTTGAAAGCGATAGCAGAGTGAACTACAATTTACACAGAATTTTAAAAGATGAAGATTTAACCTGCTGCCATTCTCCTGCCTTATGCCCACAACCCTGCACATTGTTTGTTTACCAATCATCGTCTAATCCCCTCTTGCTCCGGGACAGGAAGTGGGAATACAGCCTGTACCTGGGACGGTCGGTATTAGAGGAGAGGCCTCTGCTCCTCCCAGCCACACAAAGGTGGGTACATTAAAAATCCTGTGTGTGGGCCAGCGGCTGCACCCCCAGTACCTGCTGCTCCCAGGGGCATATCTACATCCTGTGCTGGTCGGTGCCCCTTTTCTGCTTGTTATCGATAAGTGAAGCAGTTCCATGTGGATCGTGGAGTCAGCGGGACCGAGAATGCGAGAGATTGCAGACTCAGTCCCGAGCCGGGAGAGGCAAAAACGTTTTAAATCGGGCGCGGGTGAAAGGCGTGGCCGGAAGGATATGGGTCCCGAGAGTGGTGCGGTGGCGAATGCAAAAAAATATTGTGATATTAGGGAGGGGTACAGGGGAGTCAGGCCAGCATGGAGACGGGGAAGGGAGAGCCAGGACGGCATAATGATAGAGGATTGGAGGAAGGAAGCATTGCCAGCAGGGAGTTGTTTTAAGTGGGGGCAGGGGTGAGAGGGGGGAGGAAGTGGCTTGAAACAACTACCCCGAATTTTCGCTAAAAAATGATCCTCATGTTTTTATATCAACAGTGACAGTCTCTTCATCTGCTGTTCGTGTTTATTCAAGCATTATTTGTTTGTAGCCTTTCTCAGTCCCATATACGGATTTGGAGTGATGTTTTGTTCAACTTAGTTTATAGAGGAAAGAGTGTTTCCACCCGCTTGAAGCTTAATATTTAAACACAGTTGAAAATGGTCTCGAAACATCTGCATTCCAATAGAGATCATACAAAATGGTATAGTCACACCAATTCTTGTCATAAAGTGTTCCCAGATCTTTTAACTTCCCGCCACTAATTTTCGGTCTTTTATGACCATTGCTGCGATTCTGACCATTGACAATCTCACTCCCTCAGCAGGTTCTGATCAGGCTTTGTCCACTATTATTAATTTCCCTATCAGCCATATGGACATCAGTGACCTTATTGCTGCTGAGCACTCGGCACCCACGGCAGATCCAGCCGCAGCGACCCAAAAGTTGTGCCTGGTTTTTGGCATCGCAGAGGTGCTGACCAGGGTTGAGCCGCTGCTTGCCATGAGCGACCAGAAGGATAGAGAGGAATGGGGGATGGGCCACGTAAAATGGGAGGGCCAGTGAAGTTCTTGGGGAAAATGTGGAGACGAAGTTGGAAGATTTGTTCTTTACTTTCTCCGACTGTAACATAGAGAAGGCCGCACTGAAGTTGAGCGCATTTGACAGGGAAAAGGTATATTATTGAATAAGCCTGGGGTCATGTCAAGCATCGTAGAGTGTATAACTGGCCAGAAAACTGTTAAAAAAAATCTCTCTGCACAATTGTTTCTTCGACATGTCCGTTTAGACCTGAGTGTATAGGTCAAAGTCGGCATTTTTCTTTTATTTTTTTTTAAAGATTCACATCTTTTATTTTTCAAACTAAGCCAAGAGCTCGAAGGAATGTTTGCAAAATGTTTTGCTGTTTCCACATTAAGACATGATCATACTCAACACTAACAACGAAATCAAATAAAGGCCCAGCCGCCACAAGAAGCCAAGATTACAGTCCAATAATGCTTTAGAAATTGTTTAAATGTCACTTCAAAATCGTCTGGAGAAAACATAATGAATCACGCTCCCCCGGAATCCGTCGTGCCAGCTGGGTGTCTGTGGGCATTACGGACACTTTTTTGACATGGATGCAACAGTTTAGTCTCCTTAAACAGGCCAACCAAGTAGGCCTCACTGGCTTCCTGCAAACTCCAATTGCATCACTCTGAAACCTCAGGTCAGTTTCGAAGCCCTGGGTAAATTCCCTCACCAGACACTGGAAGAAGGTTTACGGATAAGCAACTCTGTGGAATACTGGCATCGGTGGATTTCTCAGAGCGCAACTGTACCCGGCCTGTAGCAATGAGGTTTCTTCACTTTGTCAGTGGAGGGGGCACATTTCCGGGCTGCCTTGATGGCCAGCTGCTTATTGGGTGCTTTGCCACCAGAGGATTTATGGGCGACTTGATTGGTATGAGCCATCTCCGCTCAAAGGATGGACTGTTCCATCTGCAATAGTGAACTCGGATGCATGATTTATGTTCTTGTCTGCGAGCGCTGCTAAAGCAATGATCATTGCACTGTTACTGAGGCAGATAATAAAAGCTGCGATAAGCGATGAACAAAGAATCCTTCCACTCAATCATCTTCATTGTGAATTGGCTGATTTCTCAGGCATTCCAATGTCACTCTTACAGAGTTAAGGAACGAGTTGAAGATCCCCCAGCACACTGCTAATGTGCAGCTGAGCGAGCGTACAGAAGATGAATCAATTGAAGAACAAGGGCTGTGTGCAGCCTCCTGCTGCTTGACTACATGGCAATGGATGTGGCTCACCACAGAAAAAAAAATCAAATACTGTCATTCGCCTGGGCATAGTTTGGAGACTAGCGGGCTGCTGTGTGCAGGGATAGTGGACAAGCTGGAGGATGAGGAGGAAGAGGTGGAACTACCTCCCATCAGGATTTTGTCAACCTCCAGCAGTGGCACCGAGCAGCGGTCAGCTTTCCTGAAAACGGACAGTGTGCACAGTGACAGCTGAAAGGAGCCAGGTGAGCCAGCCAGAGAGTTGGTGGCAAGGGAACGTGAGGATGTGGCTTAACGTTGCGCCTTCAGTCAGAATGAAAACAGTCACACATGAGGCCAATGAGACACAGAGCCCCTCAGCAGCTGCATTCACAGCCACATCAGGCTAAGCTTCATTTGGCAGCAGCTGAACCTACATGGGTGAGAAATGGACATGGACGGGCCAACATCACAGATCCAACACCAATTTACCCATCTTCGTAAATACCAGGGGTGAGACACCCAGGTGTTTTTCGGTGGACAAGCACACTCTGGCCTATGAGAGACTCTGGGTGAATTGGAAAGCCTAAGGCTGGAGAATGGTGTTCTGCGTGCAGAGAACGAGAGATTGCGGCTCAAATTTAACATTTGGACAAGGGCACAACACTACAGTGTGTGGTTGCTGTGTCCCTGAAACATTATGATGTGTTGTCTGAGACACCTGAACCAGTGTTGTGTGAATTTGGAATTGGCCACCCCTAAACCTGGTGAAGGTTCTGCAATTGGATGTCATGCAATGTATGTAGATCATGCCCGCCACCTCTGCATCCACCATCCATCTCATGCCTGCTCCATTTATAGCCTTTGGATTCCTCTGGGTAGGCAGAGAAAGTAACCTGTGACTTTCATCTCCCCACTGAAGCTGTAATTCTGGAAAGCTGCAGTTCATGCGGAGCATTGTTGCTCTCTTGGGAGGCACTGACAGCGGGGCTGAAGATGAAAAGTGGGTGAGTACTTGTGGAACTCTCTCTCCATTACATGAAAACAGATCTCACCAACAGGTCGCATTATGCCCTCGCCTTCGACTTTCCTCTGAACATGCTCAAAGCAGTGGATCAGAGAGAACCCGTCTTATGCCAATTGGATAGCGTCTCTCTTTCTCTCTCTTGCAATACCAATGGATTAGTAATCTAATCAATCATGTGTAATCTAATCATCTACTCAATTTTAGCCAGAGTGAAATTCCAACAAACAGTTTCTACAACAAACAATGGGCTGGAGCTCATCAACAGCCCACCATACAAATGTTTTCTACTCCCTTGTGCCACAGGTATCGACCTCAGATTTAATCACATTTGGAATACTGTAAGCAATATTCATGTACATAATTATAATAAGTAATTATTGATCGTATCAATATTGTAGAGTGTGTTCTCATAAATCTGACTCACCAAAACGAGAATAATTATTGTTCTGTGTAAAAACAATCAAGTATATATAAAAACGCAAACTGCAGTTATGAAAATATATGGGAGAAGGGTAAGTAGTGGTAGCAATGTGCTGAGAGAGAGAGAGAGAGACAGTGTCATCCCTTGGTGCCAGAGGACTGGAGGATTGAAAATGTTCCATCCATATTCAAAAAAGGGAGAAAATCAACCTGCCTGTTACAAACCAGTCAGTGGCGGGGAAGCATTGACAAACAAAAATCATGAAATAAATAAATTGAAATTAATAAATAAGATCGGAATTCTGGCGATCGCCGAAATTGGCAACTTTCCTGTAAATGTGATGTGAGTATTACATGCGCAGGTCTCACTGTCGGCCGCATGTTCTCATTGAGAAATGGAACCACTATACTCACAAGGAATTCTTCAGGATATAACTGTACTGAGCATGCGACAATTCAATTTGTACTGTTCAATAATTCTGTCAATCTGTGAGTTATTAAGCATCATTAAGTCCAGGCTAAAGGTAAAATACTGTGAATGCTGGAAATCTGAAACAAAAACAAAAAATGCTGCATAAACGCAGCACCTCTGACAGCATCTGTGGAGACAAAGGCAGAGTTCACGTTTCAGGTCCATATGACTCTATGGACTCGAAAAGTTAACTTTACCTTTTTCACTACAGCTACTGTCAGAGACGCTTAGTTTTTCCAACATGTTCTGTTTTTGTTTCATAAAACCCAGATTGGAATTGAGACATTCTGACTTCATTTAGAGAAGTTATCCTGCCATCCTTCTCTCTGGGATCACTGAAGGAAGCCGGCAAACCCTGCAGCCCCACATTAGACCACCTCTTCGATTTCATTTGTTAAAGTGTGAAGCTAACCCCAGGTTCCTTTACTTCGAACAATTTCTGTTTATTCCTCGTTACTATAGTGGTCAGTAACGCCGCCTGTCACGCGGGAGGTAGGGGTTGAACTCCCCGACGGGGAGGCATTTTATTACAAATTGACACAAAGGAAGCACACAAAATTGGAATCGGCTTTAGAATTGGAAATTGGTTGATACAAAGTAGACATTTCGTGCAATTAAATGGACAGCGGTTGTTTTCAGAGGTGTGTGAGAGTGTGAGAAAATGTATGGCAATAGTTGGACGACGTTCCTGTGTGTGTTTTAGCATAAAAAACTGTTTTTTTTCACCTAAACTGGCTTGAATCGGAAAATCGGTGATTCGGTAGCTTCAACCTAGAGCAGTTTGCTGAAACAAGACACTATGAAACCGAGAGCAACCGGCCATGCTGAATTTAGTAATGAGTAACGAGCCAGAATTCATTAATCATCCGATGGCAAAAGTGCATCTTTAAAAGGGTGACAGTAACATGACATAGTGACTTACATTCTAATTTCTGCTATCATTTTTTACGGATTTTAAAATTTACTTTCCCCCTTGTATTCTTGTTTCCGGACGTCAGCTGTTTAGTATCCTGCCAACTATCCTCCATCTTTTATTTATTTGCTCGTCCCATTACCTCTCCCTGAGTAAAAACCATGATTCTGCAAATTTCAATTCTATTTTATGGTCACTGCACGGATCAGCAGCTCCTTGGTGCAGAGATTAATTTCTCTTTCTGGCTTTCATTGAGCAACATTTGAAAGATGCTGAACGTCATTCATATCCCTCGCTCTTCCCCCTCGCCAATCTTTCAGTTTTCTTCCTCTGTAACACTGTCTCTTGAACCCCCTCCTAACTCTCTTCAATTCCCGACACTAAACAACAGCTCAGTCCCTACATTTAACCCATTGACTGTCCCTTTACCGAACTCCTTCCTTATGATTGCAGGGGGGATTTGATATTTTGTTTGTAGCGTTGAACGGATAAGATCGCCCCATACACTACTGCTGCTGACTGGGAATCAAGGTCCCAGGTCACAGTCAAAGAATTAAAGCCAGAGATTTTAACAGGGGAATTAGAAAATAATTCTTCACACAAATGACACTGGAGCTTCTGATTACGGTAATTAATGTTTAACCCATTGCTTTATTTTAAATCTGAGATTCAAAGAGTTTTCTTAAAAGAGGTCTTAAAGGAATATAAGAGAAAAATGAACATATGGAGGTAGTCACCAAACAACCTGGATCTCAGAATAACAGAACATGATCCAGCGAATAAAGGCTCTCTGCAAGAGCAAAGCTCTAGGAACAGCCCCTGGTCACTCAACAGGGTAGGATAGAGCCTTCTGGACTTAACACTCAGTTCAACAATTTTAGATCAGAACATCTGCTTCAACATTGTTTGGTCACGTTTCTTTCTTTATTCCTTCATGTTACATTCGGACTTTTGCTAAGTGGCCATTCACAACCTTATATGGACACCTCTTTTTTTGCTTTACTTCCTACAGCCATTATATATTTTTTGTAACCATGAAACCTTTCCCCATGCCCTCTATCCTCATTGAAATTCTCTTATGTACATCCCACCTATTCCCACACTCCACTGCTTTAAACCCTGTTATATTCACATCTTTCTTCCATTTTGATAAAAGGTTATCGACCTGAACAGTTCACATTTCATCTCCAGACACGATCTATGAGCTGCTGAATGTTTCCAGAATGTTCTGTTTTTTTTTCTTTTTCTTTCGGTTTTCCATTTTCTGTATTGCTTTCCTTTTCTATCTGAAGGCATTTTGGAAAAACATCCTGAACGGCATTCATATTCCTCTCTCTCGCTTATCGCCAATCTTTCAACTTTCTTGATCTGCAACACGGTTTGCTTCTTGAACTCCCTCCTCATGCTCCTCAATTCCGGACAGTAAAACACAGCTCAGCCCCTGGAAGACACTGACTGTCCCTGCCTCCCTCGTGATTCATGCACTGATTTGATCCAAGAATTCCGGATGCCAAGGGAAACATAACAACAGAGCCCGAACCTACTTCTGTTTCCTGGGAATCTTGGACTAATGGCCACAGTCAAAAATCTAAAGCCAGAATGGAAATTGAGAAACAATTCTACACAGAAAGAGTGTGGAACTTCAGAGCTCCCTTTGTACACGGAAACTAATGCTTGATCGATTGTTGCATTTTCAATCAGATATTCGTCGAGTTTTATTAAAGGGTAGGAGGGAATATGAGCCAAAGCCGAGCATATGCAGCTCTTCTTCAATCAGGCACAACGTCACAGAACGTGTTCTCGGGACTAAATGGCGTCAACAACAGCAAAATTCCAAGGAGAACACCTCATCTTCCAACTGCAGCCTTCTGGACTCAACATTGCGTTCAGCGAATTTAACCCTAGCATCTGTCTCCATGTTGTTTCCAGTGGGTATTTTTTTCTTCTGGCCAGTTTGGTTTGTCACGTTTCTACCTTTATTCTCCATGTTACATTCGGGCGGTTGCTGTGCTGCCATTCACAACCTCATCTAGGCACATCTTTTCTTTCCTTATTATACTCACAGAATCACAGAAACTCAGAAATGTTACAGCGTAGGAGGGGGTCATTCGACCCATTTTGTCTGCACCATCTCTCCGAATGATTAATTCATTTTGTGCCATTCCCCGCCTTCTTCCCGGATGAACGTTCCTCCTTTCCAGATAACAGTCTAACTCTGGTTTGAATGTTTCCCTTGAACCTGCTCCGCCACACTCTCAGGTGCTGCATTCCAGACCTTAACCACTTTCTGCGATAAAGGATCTTTCTTTTTTTCTCGTGTCACTTTTGCATTTTTTAAACAACTACTTTAAATCTGCACCAGTTCCAACTTGATCCTTTCAGAAATGGGAACATTTTCTTCACATCCAATCTGTCCGGATCCTTCGTGATTTTCAATTCCCCCATCAAGTCTCCACTCAGCCTTTTTTTTTCTCTCAGGAAAATAGTCCTAATTTTCCAATCTAACTTGATAACTGAATTTCCTCATCTCAGGAAACACTCTCGTGAAACCTTTCTGCCGTCTTTCCAACACCCTTCACATCTTCCCATCCTTTCTCAACAGCAGCGGCCAGAACCAGACGGGATGCACCAGCTGAGGCTGAACTAGTGCCTTCTACAAATCTTGTTTATCTTATTCCAATGACAGCACCCTTTGGTTTTTGTGCCATGAAACTTCTGTCTCCTGTCCTCACAGAGAATCGCTTTCGAATTAACCCCATAACCAACGGGTCAGGTTTAAGCTCTGTAATCCTGTCACATGCAGTCCTGAATGGTAGTGGTCAATTTAACACTGACTGGAGAAAGAGGCTCCACAAACAAATGATGGCCTTACCAGCGATTCTCACATCCACAAAGCAATAAAAGAAAAAGTTGTCAATGTGTCCCAAGCGTTGGAGCAATCCTACCCTGGTGTCCTGTGTCAGTCCCAGGAGAGAGTCCTGCAATGTCCCAAAGCGCATCACCTACAGGTTGGCAGATACCACACGGTCACCCTCTGTTTCAGTGAGATTCATGTCGAGAACAGTTCCCATGTGGATTGAAAGCGGAGAACAAAATTCATTGAAATGCATTGTGGTTGATCGAGATGTCTTTAAAGCCTTGGTTTTTGCTAGAATTACTTCTCAAATCCCTCGAGGTTTTCGGAGATTGATCCCTAATGATTCTCTTTATGAAAGTGTGTGCGGCGTTCCTGATCAAAGAGGAAAAGAAAATGGGATTTCCTGCAAAGCTTCTGCACTAACCCCAAAGCGGTTTTCATTCGCGTAACCCAACAAACCCACTGGTTCATTCGGTTGAACTGAAGAGGGAGCGATACTTAAAGACAACGGTGCACGTTTGCTTCAAAGGAAATTTCGATCCTGTTGTGCTCATTTAAATTCACACGTCATTCTAAACGCTCTTCACCTACTCGAAAATGCTCAGCGCTTTGCCTGATGAATTTGAAATAAGTAAAAGCGCCTTTGAGATTCAAACACAGGATCGCCTCCATTACTAGATCTAAGATATCACCCACTAACCAACGGCAAAAAATTCCAAGCAACACCAGGCAGAGATGTTTTGAAGCGTATTCCACTGTTTTGCAGCAAACTCATTGGGATTTGTTCACCTGCTACAGGGCTGTAAGGCAGTGTGAACTGAGAATTTTCAGGAATGGGGACTTGAGGTGGATATTCAATCAGGAGATCCTTGAATGTTTGAGAATCCGGAAACCCATGACACACCTGCCGCTGTTGTCATTTTCTTACAGACACCAGACACAGGAAACACGAGGAATATATTGACCTTGGAGTGGAAGAGGCGTTGATTCACCAGTGGGATTCCAGAGTTCAGTAGTTTGCATTTGGAGGTCAAGTTTCATAATCCAAGATTCGAAGAATCATACATTGGGTACAGAAGAAGAGGATCCATTTGGCCCATACTTTCTGTGCTGGCCCACGATCAATCCCCCGCCTTTTCCCCGCTCCTTGCACGTTGTTTTTAATTTTCGGGGATTAACTGTTTTCTATTTTCTTGATTATTAAAGAATGAAGTGTGATCTGATCCAGCATCTGTTTTTGTGTCAGATTTCCCGCATCTGCAGTAGTTTGCTTTTATCTTTGTGATTTGATCGAAGTTTCTAACCTGTTAAAATGAATTGTTAGCTTAAACACGGAGAAGCCGTTCCCCCGGCGGCAGGAACCGGGCTGAATTTTAATATTTATTCCTGGCACAGGTCTAGAGCGATAGTGCCAAACAAGAGGAAAGTCAAGGAGCACTTTCAACACTTGGATTATCTGGAACAATTCTTAAAATTGACCGAGGCTGCCACAATTTCGAAGGGATGGATCTTTTCTTGGACATCAAGGAAACGTCTCCATTTCTTCAGCTCTCCTTGAAAAATTCAGGTACCATTGTTGTTTTTTTATTTGCCGTTTCATGGGTAGCGAGCACCTTTTGTCAATTGGCAGCGGCTAGACAGGGACTTGAAACCTGGACCCTCAGATGCTCTACCGACTGAGCAACCCAGGCTTCACTCTGCCTTTCCCGATATTTATCTTCACTGTTTAACAAGAAACAAGTCAAACTTTTTATGTGTTTCCTTATTTGTGGATTCACCCGATGCAGAGCGTTTCCCTCACAGACAAACCGGCAGCCTCCCTTTGGTGTCATTTCACAAATCTTCTAAATTGCACCAAATACTCGCTCCTGACCAGTGGCGGGTGATGTGACAGCTGTTGATACCCAGGTATCTGCACTGGGCCTTTAAAGTTTTGAATATTGCGAAGATTCCTGGAAGGTATAATTGTAGTGGGAAGCTAAAAAGACACGGAGATGGATTTCGCAGTTAGTTAAACAATTTCATGGGGTGTTTGTTGTGGGAAAGTATGATACCATCGCACGGAAAACATCAAAGCTCATTCGGAGCAACGTTCCAAATTGAGCGAATCACAAAGTGTGGTGTGGAAATAGACGTGTCAGTCCAGGGCCTTCATCGAAGAAACTCCAACACTTATCCCTTCCTGCTCTTTCCTGCCTAACGCGCTTTTGCATAAATCATTCAAACCTCGCTCACCGTTATCGCCGGCAATATTCCAAAATTATCCTTCTACATGAACCTCCCGAGGAAACGATGGTCCGATTCCGCTTCATTATATAGGCGGCTAATTCTCAATGCTGTTCCTGAACGTCATTGGTTTAATTTAAAGCCATGCACTGACAAAACGGATAAAGGAACCTCTAAGATTTGAACGCAGAATCTTATGTGTATTCAAAAGGCTTTTTAACCAACTAATTCACAACGCCTACTCCAACCCAAGATTTGCAATGCAAAGTTGTGAATTTTATCCCACTGCTTTACTGCAAACATTGTTGTTCATCTGTTACGAGCTGTATGAAAGTGCAAAATGAGAACATTGATCTGCACCGGGCTTCCAAAGCTTTGAAGATTGCATTTATTTCGGTGAGATATTACGTTGCTGAAATTCCAGTGAGAGGTACAAAGGGACAGGGATTGATTTCGCGAATGGGGAAACAATTTCATATTCTGTTTCTAGTGGGAAAGTGAGGTTCCGACAGGTGCGGGAGATGCTGCTTCTGAATTCCAGGTCAGATTTCAGGCTCACACTCCATTAATTAAAGACCAGCCCCATCACCGGAATCAGACACAGATCACAGGTTACAGATCTGTCATCATGACCATGGATTGGTCAACATGTGACTCCAGACACAGGGCTCTTAACTGTCCCCTGAAATGGCCCAGCAAAGCACTGGGTGTTTCTAAAATCACTCAGTTGTACAGAATATTTAGCGGGTGAGGAAATGTTGCTCTCAGCAATGACAGATCACGCCTGTTCCCTTTGTCCATTTGGTAGCTCCGAAATGAGATGTTGTTACACTTGGTACTGAAGCCGTGTTTTAGACTCGCTCCTCGCGGATGCGGCGTCCAACTGGATGTCTTTGGGAAAAATGGTGACTCGCTTGGCGTGGATGGTGCACAGGTTGTGCACAGGAGTACTATTCCTATGCAGGGCTTTTCAAAAAAATCCTATCTTTCCAGTAAAGATTTGGAAATTATATAGGATGTCCTCTGATTCCGCCTCCGGTGATTCGCTTCCTCCACATAAAACTAGGAACTAAATGAAGCCATCCATCTGTTGATCCTGAGACCGCGGGGGTAACCGATAACAAGTCTTCACAAGGCATAAGCCCTTTTGTGGGATGGTTTTAGTGCTGAATACTGCAATGAAGTATCTATGTGGAGTTATGTAAGTAACTCCATTATTTTATTGACTGCCAAAAATGTTCAATTTATAGAACAATCCAATGTTTCCTTAAACGGACTTTTACATATAAAACTATGCCATCCCTGCGAGCTACTTGGGATGGCCTCATCTGCACATTATGGTGCGAGGAGAGATTGAACCTCATGTCAGGGGCGATGGCAATGGAACTTAATCCGGGAGCATGATGGATGCCTGCTTTGGTGGTTCAGGATAGTCACATATGGAACCACCGCGTGGGAGAGCCGGAATGCTGCTCCATTCTACTCAGCATCTCAGCATAGGACAGTCCCCTCACCCCGGGGACCTATCAGTGAACATTCGGTGTGCCACCTCTAATGAAATTGTATCCTTCCTTAAATATGGAGACCACAACTGCAAACAATATTAAAGTTATGGTGTCACCAAAGCCCTGGGCTATTTTTGCAAGACTTATTTCTTCTTGTACTCCAAATCCCCTTGTAATACAGGGTAAAATGCAATTTGTCTAAGTGAGGTTATGAATGGCTGCATAGTAGCCGCCCGAAGACAATATGAAAGAATAATTAAATAAACGGGACCAAACCAAGCCAGCAAAGGGAAAAAAAATAGTAAACAAGATGGAGGCGAATATTATGGACTAAAATTGATGAACACAGTTTTGAGTTCAGGAGGCTGCAGAGTGCTGAGCCGAAAGATGATCCGCTTTTCCTCAATCTTGCTTTTGGTAAGGCGATTTAGTCAGTAGATTCTGTTCGGTTATTCAGAGATATCGTGGTCAATTGGGAACCAAGTCGCTTTTGCACATTAATGATTTTTTTGCAATAAAACGCTATCGATCACAGATTTATATTAAAACCACCAGTTACCGTGTACAGAAGGGAGCTCTGAACTTACAGCACCCTTGGTGTGTGGGATTGTTTCCTAATTTCAATGTTGAAATCCAACTTTTTTTTAACTGTCGCCCATAGTCCCAGATTCCAAGCGAACGGAAAGAGTTTCTTCAACTGACTATATCTGTACAGGGATAGTGGTGCCCGAGAACATGAATCGCTAAAAAAGTTTGTATGCCAGTCCAACAAGTGTTAGGAAGACAAAGGCAATGTTGACGTCTATTGAGGAAGAATGGAATATAATAGTAGTGAACTTTTACTGCAGCTGTACAGTAGCTTGGTGAGGATTAATCTGGAATACAGTGTACAGTTTTGGCCTCCCTATTTGAAAAAAAAATGAATTCGTCATGAAACAATAATATGTTTCATAATATTATTGTAGGCTTATATGTGTGTGTGTGGTTGGTTCTGCCTAAGTGACTGAATTAATTGAATCAAAGTCAGATAGACTGTAAGGTTGAACTGATCAAAACATGTTAGGTGCAAAAATACATTTGCAATGCTAATGAGTAAACATGAATGAGAGCAGCATGTAGGGTGTGAAATAAATTTGCAATTTAAATTAAGTGGAAAGGTGGTTGTGGTTGAAAGGTATAGTAGGGTGTTTGCAACTGACAAAATAAATAGGGCAAGATTATTATGTTTATTTTTCCCAAAAGGAGAGAGGCCATATTGACTTTATGAAAGATTTTTATATACCGGGAAAATTAAACTTCCAAAGACCTGTGGAACAATTAAATTTAGAGATTAAAGAGAGAGAAACATATATGAAGATGGATGAAAGACTGGATAGGGGGTTTGGCATTTTGAGATTGAAAGGTGCACCGTGTGAAGCAGTCCTTGTGGCAAAGCTTCCAGCTCCTTTAGCAGAAGTCTGCTCTGTCCAGTAACAGAAATGTTGGGTTACAAGACTTTGGGAATCCACTGTCCAGTAGTTCGTGTGCTCAGTTGATTTTTTAGTTGCAAACCTATCTTGGACTGTTGCGTTATAGGGGGAGTGGAGTTTGCAACCTGTTTAATTAAGAATTTTGAGAAATGTTAATACTAGCTATCGGTGTAACTTTAATCCTTTGTGCGTTTATTGTTTTTTTTTTCCTTTTGTTAATAAATGTTTTAACTTAATTTCAAATATCTAAATGTGTTATTGGAATCAATTCCTCTGAGTTCATTGCAAAAGCCTTCTCGTAATAAATACAAATTGCCAAAACCGTTGTCATAGAGTGGCCAAGTTTCCCTTGTGTATTTGGCCCAACTGGCACATAACATCAGCCATGTCATAACAAATGCGTAAGAAGCATTTCAGAGAAAGTTCACTCAATTCATTCCTAGGATGAAGGGTTTATCTTATGATGACAGTCTGGGCCTGCACCCATTGGAGTTTAGAGAACTCATAGGCGATCCCGAGGGGACTTGACTGGGTTGAGGCTAGAATTGGGGGCACAGTTGAAAAATGAGAGGTCTCCATTTTAAGAGGCGATGACGGTTTTCTTTTTTCTCCCAGAACAGCGCTCATCTGTGGAATTCTGAATTTTACTGTCTCCCTGAAGACTTTCTTTCACCCGTGAGCGTAAAATTAAGTGTTTGCATTGTGTGGATATTATGAATGTTGATGACACGTGAAAGGTCCTTCCTCACTGGACAAATGTTTGGTTCCACGTGCAGCAGCTCTTCATGGTATAAACAGAATTGGCCTTCACCGACAAATTATCTAAGAGGTTAGTTTTTTCTGAAAAATGTACTTTCCTGAACGGGCAGAGGTGGTGAAAGCGCACAAACCCTAAGAACTAGGTCACCAGGAAACGGTTCTGATTCTTCAGGGATCATTGAAAATATAATTGAACCGACCAGAGCTCATTTTGATATCCTTTTGACTTTGTGTGATGTATTTTATGACTCAGCTGGTTACAGCTCTACTGAGATTTATTCTATTTTCTGTTCATTAATTCGCATGATCTGACGTTTTCAGAATATTTACGTTGAAATACCTCTCAAAACCCAAGTACAATGAGAACTAGCACACAGGTTCACAAAGCTCTCCCGAATATTAAACACCAAAAATCCGTTTGCAAATATCACAATATTATTCATAAATAGACATACCTCAAAGCGGATGTAACCCAGATTGGAGACACCACAGCAGCTTTGTTAAAAGAGCTATGAAGATGCCAGTTTTTGTTTCTAGAAATGTGTAGGGGACGCATTTACATATTCAAAATAAAGCCGTATCCCTTGTATCATTTTGATTTGAAAGCCTACCAACTGAAATGGCTACAGGATTTGCTAGGATGAATGGAAATAATTCCCTCCTTGAACTGAGTGTACAGGACACAGGGGGCGAAAGGAAAGAATAGTGAACAGTAGAAGCAGAGCCCATCAGTAAGAATGTGGGATTTACACAAAGAGCAGATATTGCAGGCACCAGGTTATAAACCGGCATATTATTTTCTCAGCAATGCGAAACTAGGAACCATGGAGCAAGGAAGCAAAGTGGAATTGGTCTCCCAGTACAAAATTCAATCAGTACTTCTAGATGTGTATGAAAAATACTGTTAAACTCCCAGTTTCGAGGCAGTCAAACCTAAGGCATTGCCCATCGCTGCTATGAAGGGCTTAAACAACTCTCGCGAACTGTTTTCAACAATCAGCTCCCACTGCCTCCTTTGCTGCTCCATTACACACACCCAGCACCGTCTGTGTAAAAAAAAATCACCACAATCACATTACTTATTCTATACTGAAGGCCGGTGTAATTGTTAATTCATTGATGGGGCGTGGGCGTCATTGGCTAAGCCATCATTCAATGCCTATCCCTAATTCTCATAGAGAACCTGGTCACGTATTGACTTCTTGAACCTTAGCAGAGTGGGTACACTAAGAGTCTTGCGAGGGTGGGAGTCCCAGGATGTTGACATCTGCCAGTTTCTCTTTCTTCTGGGCAGCTTTTGCTGCAAAGGACTTGAAATAAACGAATAAATGTCAGTATGGAGTCCCTCCCTGAAGGAGGAAATACTTCCGATAGATATGATATAACGATGGTTCACCAGACTCTCGCAAAAGCCACGCTCAGCATGGTTTTGTGAAAGGGAAATCACGTTTAACCAATTTATTTGAGGTTTTTTTGGAAAGAGAAGCATGTTTCGTGGATGAAGGGGAGCCTGTAGACATGCTGTACTTGGATTTTGAAAAGGCGTTTGAGAAGGTGCCACATCAAAGGTTATTGCAGAAAATAAATGCTCATGGTATAGTGGGTAACACATTGGCATGAAGAGAAGGCTGGCTGTCTGTCAGAACCAGAGAGTAAGTGTAAATGCGCCTTTGTCTGATTGGCAGGATGTGACGAGTGGGGTACCGCAGGGATACATGCTGGGGCCTCAACCTTTTACAATTTACATCAATGGCTTAGATGAGGGGAGTGAAGGCCTGGAAGCTAAATTTGCGAATGGCACAAAGATAGGTAGGAAAGTTGTGAAGAAGACCGAAGCAATTTGCACATGGAAATAGATGGGTTGAGTGAGTGGACAAAAATCTGACAGATGGATTATAATGTTGGAAAAAATGAAGTTATTCACTTTACGACGGAGAATTTAAATAAAATTGTTAATTATATAGAGAACAACTGTAGAGTTCCCAGGTTCTAGGTGTCTTAGTTCATGAGTCAAAAAAAGTTAGCATGCAGATACAGCAAGTAGTGCAGAAGTCTAACAGAATGCTTTCCTTTATTACTAGAGGAATGAATCACCAAAGTAAGTATGCTATGCTTCAATTTTTTAGGGCATTGATGACGCCACATCTGTAATACTGTATTGCAGTTTACATTAGGTGTGATGTACGTGAGCTATCGGCTGTTCAGAGGCGTTTCACTACGTTGATACTTGGAATGAGCGGGTTCTCTTATGAGGATAGTTTGGACAGGCTGGGTTTGTTTCCATTGTACTTTAGAAGAGTGAGGGGTGTCTTGATTGATGTATACAAGATTCTAACTGGCCTTGCGGACATGGAAAGGATGCTTCCTCTTGTGGGTGAGCCCAAGACTAGGGTGTACTCTCTCAAAATTAGGTGTGTTCCTTGTAGGGCAGAAATGAGGATATTTTTCTCTCTCAGATGGTTATGCGACGTTGGAATTTCCTGCCTCAGAAAGCAGTGGAGGCGGTGTCATTTAATATTTTAAAGATAGAGGTAGATAGATTCTTGTGAAGCAAGGGGTTCAAAGGTTTCGGGGTAGATGGAAATGTAGAACTCGAAATACAAACAAATCAGCCATGATCTTGGTGAATGGAGGAGCAGCCTCTTGGGGCCAATTGGCCAACTTCTGCTATTATTTCGTATGTTCGTAGCAACTGCAGATATTAGAAATCTGAAGTAAGAATAAAAAATTCCTGTTATACTCTGCAAACACGACAGCTTCCTTGGAGAGAATCAATATTAATCTTTCAGGTCGGAAAGCCAAAGGTGCTGTCTGACCTGCTGAATAAGGCCAGCATTTTCTAAAGGTCGAACTGCACGTGCTGATACTAGAGCTTGATCCCTAGATTCATTCCTGGATTCAGGACAGTGATTGAGTAAAATGAGGTTATTCTCTTTGGAGTTTAGTATAATTGGTGATGAGTAGAAATTTCTTCATTCAAATGTTTGTGAAATTTTGAAGCTCCCTACCCTACAGGATGGGGAGAGCTCAATATATTCAAAGGTGAGATCCATCGATTATTGAATACTGAGGAGATCATCGGATATGAGAATGGTCCTGCACCTATTAATCCGTCCGATAGGAAGATTGTTTTTATTAAATAGAAAGGTCAAGGAGAGGGAAACAGAGACAAACAGACAGACATTCAAAAAGTGTCAGGTAGAGAATGAAGGACAGAGATACACCTCGCAATTCTACCGCTTCATTCGTTGAAACTGGCAATGAGAAAGGCTTCCAGGGAAAGAAAGACCCGCTGAGAAAGCAGTTCAGAAGGTAAGACGCACACCTAATAATAACACATTGAAAAGTATACAAATTTCAATACGTGGGTGTAAGCGATGAAATTATGAACTTTGGGAGGACTATTATGGAAAGTCACTACACTCTAAGTGCGAGATTTTTGTAAATTGTAGATGGGCAGAGGGACATTTGTCTCCATACCACAAAGTTTGCAATGTATATCGAAAAGCATATTGGTTATTTGGGTTTATACATCGAGAAATAGTGTATTCAAGCATCGGGATCGTGCTAGATCGTTAGCAACTGCAGTTCGACATTAGTAAGGAGCCCTGTGGGTAAGGATGGTCACTGACCTTCAGCAAGTCATGAGAAAGGGTGAAGAGGACGCTCGCAGGGAGGTTTTCAAGGATGAAATAGTTCAGTCATGAGGTGTTGCTGGGGAAGTTCGGGCTGTTGCACTACGGACATTGAAGATTAGAAAATCACCTATTGGTGGTTTTCCAGATCACCTGAGGTTTGGGGAGGGTAAACAGGAAAATAGTCCCTCTGCTTGTAGGTCAATACATAAGGGCCATGGATACAAAGTCATTGACCAAAAGATATACAGAGAACGTTAGCAGAGACATTTCCACTCAGTTGGTGGGATCTGCAACGCCCCACCTGAAAAGGTGGTCGAAGATAATTTCGTGAATAATTTTAGAAGAAAATTGGAAAGGCTTTTGAAGGCGAGCGTCTTACAAAATCACAATAAACAAGAACTACTCAGAAGCAATAAACAAAAACAACACACAAAGGTACAGTACAAATGCACACACACATATGCCCATGCACACAGTATGACATTTATAATTCGACATAAAGTGACTTTGCATTGTGAGAGAGGGACGAAAATGTGGGTGTCATTAATTTAGCTGAGATTTGCTGTAATCATGACAGGAATTTCGTGAATACACGCAGATGAATAAGAACAAGGAAACCGAATTCTGTTGCTGAAAGGTGTGGGGTATCATCCCACCTAAGATATGATTTTTGTAAAAGGAACTTGATCAAATTTTGAAACTGAGCAAGTAAAAGAAGCTGTGCAGTCGGCAGGATTCGTATCTCCGCGAGGATACCCGAATGGATTTCTAGTTCATCGCGTTAACCACTTGGCCACAACTACATAACTTGGTAGTCAATAAACCACACTGATCTCCGCCCAAAACAACGCTCAGAAAGTGTCCCTCTTTGGTGTGATCTTGACTTATTGTGCTGAATATGTGTACTTTATCATTCTGCTGGTTACAGAGATCTGTATTTTCCTCATTTGGTCTGAATCTGGTTTGATGTGGAAATATTTTTTTCTGCCTGTTTCTTTTCTTTTCCCAATCACTCCTAAATATACTTACACACAACGCAGATACACACAAGTGCATTGAGAGATAACACAGTTACACACATATTAATTCAGAACTGGCACACCAAGAAACACGAAATCCATTTTCAAACATCACAATTTTAATTATAAATATTTATACATTGAGAATCTGCTGTCACCCATTCTGTTACAGGAAATAAAGATTTTGTTGACAGAAACACAAAGAGAATCCATTTATATTCGACTATCATTTTCAAGTTTCTATTCATTCTGCAATCTAAATTTGGTAAACTACCAAGAAAAGTGCTTGTGGAGTCGATACAATGGATCGAAAGAATCTGCTTCCTCAGGCTGTGTGTGTGTATTCGGAACACAAGAGACGGAATGGGAAAAGAATGGACAGTAGATGGAGAGCCAGTCAGTAAGGGCATGGAGAATACACAAGGAACATATCTTTCATGGACCAATTGAGCAATGAGAGTATTTTCTATATGGTGAGAAGCAAGGGGCGTAGAAAAGCAAAGGGATTTAAGTCTCCAGGTACTGGGCTCACAAAATGTCAGTGCACATGTACACGAAGAAGTCATTTGAAGACCACAATTTCCAGGCTGTCATATCTGAGTTAACACTCATTACAATCGATAATCAGCCAACTGTCCTGAATTTACTGCTGCAAAAAGAGTACAAATGCATGCCACTAAAGGAGGCATAAAAACCAAGAAACAAGTTTTCTCATACAATGTTTTGAGTTGTAGCCTATTATTTGTGCAGTAGACATCATTGTTCACCTCTTCTGTGGCTTGAAATTGATCAGACATTCTTTATCTGGGATGGTGCTGTACAACAGGGGGAATTGAGAATTCTCGGGAAGGTGCAGTTGAGGCAGAAGATCAACCAGAAAGATCGGGAATTGTTGAGAAGCCGTGAAATCTATGATACACCTTCTCATGTTTCTCATGTTCTTACAGGCATTACTCAGAGGAACCACCAGGAGTGTGTTGGCCTTGGATTTGAAACAGTGCTAATTCACAAGTGGGATTTCAGAGTTCAGTCCGTTACTTCAGGAGTTCAGGTTTGATAATTATAGAAAGGTAGAATCATAGAATGGAAACAACACAACAAGTTTGTTCCATGCAGTCTGTGCTGGCTCTCTGAAGGAGAGATTCACCTATTGCCAATCCGCCGCCTTGTCCCACACATTTTTTTTTTCCCTTTTCAGGGCTACTTCCTGCTTATTTTCTCTTGAGAAAAGAAGAATGAAGGGTGATCTGATCAAAGTTTCCATTCCGTTTAAACCACAAGTTAGGTTAAAAGGAGAGAAACTGCTTTCCCCGGCGGTAGGCGTGGGGTGAAATCAGGTCATACTTTTGTCACTGATTCACTGCGATGGTGTCTAGGCCAACCATGAGGAAAAGGAAGATGCTCTTTTCATATTTAGGGCAGTTAGAAATCGAAAAATAATTCCTAGAAGTTGATCGAATCTACAATAATTTCCAGAAGGAAGTATTTATTTGCAAATGAAGAACTATATGTCTCTTCTGCTGTCTTGAAGAATTCAGCATCCCTTACCCTTTTCCTCACAGTAGCTTCACGGCGTGGGGTGGGGGTTAGGGGGCGCAGAGGGGGAAATCACCTGGAGTCAGAAGGCAGCGTTTGGACCGGGACTCGAACCACCGACCAGCAGATTTTATGTTTTACTGTTTGAGTTATCCAGCTGGATCACACATGCTTCCCACAGATGCCTTCACAATCTGACACGAGGCACTGCAACCATATTTTTCTTCCATTCCCGTGTTTGGTAATTCACCCTCTTCAGCGCCTTTCCCTCACAAGCAGACCAGAAGCCTCCCTTTGGCTTCATTTCACAAATCTCCAAGTTTACACCGACTAATCGCTCCTCACTCAAGGCTTGTGATGTGACAACTGTTGTTACCCAGCTGTCTGCACTGAACCTTCAACGTTTTGGAGATTGTGTTTATCGTGCTGAGAAGTTAAGTTGAAGAAATTGGAGAGGAAAGCTCCAAGCCCACAAAGTTGGATTTTGTGAATTGGTAAAAAAAAAATCCATATTGTGTTTGTTGTGGGAAAGTGTGATATTAACCCTATTAAAGCAAGAAAGCTCATTGGGAATAAGGTTCTAAATTCTGAGAATAATAAAAATCCCAAAGCCTTCCTCAAAAACTCTAGCGCTAAATCCAGCAGCAAGTTTAACCCCGAGTTCCCATTGACTGGAATTTGTGTAGGGTTGTTGAATGCCACACTCGGTCAAATGCTGCTCTGATATACAGTGCAGTCACTCTCACCTCACCCAGCGAACAGCAGTAGAGACAAGCACAACTTTGAATATTGCATGTTTTTCGGAGAGATATTAAGTTGCAGAAATTCCAGGAATATACAATGCCAGTGTGGTTTATTTCGCCAGTGAGTAAATGATTTCATATGGTGTTTGTTTTGGGAAAGTGTGATACCTTCCTGCTGAAAGCAAGAAATCTCATTCGGAGCTTTGTACAGTTCCAATGAAAAGTCATTGGCTTGAACAGTTCGATTTGTTTGTCTTCAGTGATGTTCCCCGTGTGAGGTGGGAATGACTGCCCTGTATATCAAGACAACATTTGACCAAGTGTGGCATAAAGGAGCCCTTGCAAAATTAAGTTCAATGGGAACTAGGGGGAAAACTCTCTGCTGATTCGAGTCATTCCTCGCACAAATGAAGATGATTATGATTGTTGGAGGTCAACCATTTCAGTTCCAGGGCATCACTGGAGAAATTCCTCAGGGCAGTGCTGTCGGCCCAACTATCTTCAGCTGCTTGATCAATGGCTTTCTTTCCATCAGGACGTCAGAAGTGGGGATGTTTGCTGATGATTGCACAATGTTCAGCACTATTTGCAACTCCTCAGACACTGAAGCAGCCCATATCCAAATGCAGCAAGACCTGGGCAATATCCAGGCTTGAGCTAACAAGTGGCAAGTAGCAGTTGTGCCACACAAGTGCCAGGCAATGACCATCTCCAGAAAGAGAGAATCTATCCATTGCACCTTGGCGTCAAATGGCAAAATGAAAATGAATTCCACTCTATCAGCCTCCTGGGAATTAATAACGAACAGAAACTGATCTGTACTAGCCATATAATTACTGTGGCTACGAGAGCAGGTCAGAGGCTAGGAATCCTGCGGCGAGTAACTCACTTCCTTTCTCCCCAAAGCCTGCCCACCATGAACAATGCTAATGCCAGGGGTGTGATGGACTACTCTCCACTTTCCTGGATAAGTGCCGCTCAAATAACACTCAATAAGATTTGCACCACCAATACAAAATAGCCCACTTGATTGGAACCCTTCCACAAATATGAATACCCTGCACCATCGAAGCAGAGTAGCTGCAGTGTGTACCATCTATAAGATGTAATGCAGAAATTCACAAAGGCTCCTTAACCATCACAGTCCAAACAAATGACCACTACAATCTAGGATGAGAAATGCAGCGGATACATGAAAACAGTACTTCCTGGATGTCCCCCTCCAAGCCGCTCATCATCCTGACTTGGAAATATATTGCCCTTCCTTCAATGTCGCTGGGTCATAATCCTGGAACTCTAGTCCTAACAGCACTGATGATGTATCTACACAACAAGGACTGCGGCGGTTCAAGAAGGCAGCTCACCAGCTTCTCAAGGGCAATTAAGAATGGGCAATTAATGCTGGCCGATCCAGCAAAGACAATATCCTGTAAATTAATAAAAATAATTAGTGGTCATCACAACCATGAGTGGACCTGAAACCGGTGTTTCTGGCTGAGTCCACAAGTCCTTCTTATCAGTTATTTTAAAAGTGCTTATTTTCATGCAACTTGATGCAGTTATTAATAACACTATGACTGATACAAATGCAGTGATGAAGTGGGAGATTTTGAGGTGCAGGAGTTCTAATCAACCGAGTTGGCCATATCATTTCTAAATCGACTCTTACGTTCTTTCGCTCTGTGTTAATCATTTGAGCCCCCAGATTTGAGTAAAACTATGCTTTTTAGTGAACACGATTTAAAACTGAACCAGTTTATTTCGAACCATGTTGTGTTGTGAACGGTTAGTCGTTAGAATAGCTAGAATTTCATTATGCCACAGCTCAATATGTGAATTCAAGACTATTAAAGCATGAATTACAGAAAAACAATATTTACTTCTGAAAGTGATGGTGCGGGGCGAGGGGTGGGAGGGATGGGGGTGGGAGGTGCGGGTGTGCTGCGGGTGTTGTTCTGTGGTGGCGGTATGTAGCTGGGCCACCGCATTTCTTGATTGATATCAATAACCTAGGCCTGGGTGTGCAGGGCATAGTTTCAGAATTTGACGATGATGCAAGACTTGGAAGTATTGTGAACTTCGTGGAGATAATGATGGACTTCAAGAGGATATAGATAGGCTGGTGGGATGGGAAGACTCGGGGTAGGTGAACTTTAATGTGCAGGAGTGCGAAGTGATACATTTTGGTCAAATGAATGAGGAGGGGTGACATAAAATGAAGGGCGTAATTCTAAATTGATGCAGGAGCAGAAGGACCTGGGTGTGTATCTGCAAAAATCATTGAAGCTGTCAGGGCAGTTTGAGAAAGCAGCACTAGGCCCCGAATCCTGGGTTTTATTAATCAGGGCATAGAGTACCAAAGGAACTAAGTTGTGAACCTTCATAAAATACTGGTTCAACTTAAACGAAGGTTTTGCAAAGGGTTCAGAAAAGATTTACGAGAATGATTCCGAGGATGGGAGAGTTCAGATATGTGGATATATGGGTGAAGCTGTGGCTGTTCTTCTTGGAGAAGAGAAGTTTGAGGGGAGATTTTTTAGACGTGCTCAAAATCATGAGGGATCTAGATAGTTAACATGGTGAAATTGCTCCCATCGGCGGGAGGTCGAGAAGCCTAAACTGATTTTAAAAATTACCAGAGGCGACATGAAGAAAAACTTCTTTATGCAACAAGTGATTTGGATCTGGAAGCTACTGGCTGAGTGTGTGGTGGAGGCAGATTCAATTGCAGTAGATAATTATCTGAAAACACAATATTTTCAGGGCTACATGGAAAAAGCGGAGGAGTGGGACTGGCTGAGTTGCTGTTGCAGAGAACCGGCAGGGAGACAATGTGCTGAATGCCCTCCTTCTGTGCTATGACCATTATATAACTCTATGGGTAACCTTGATTTAATGCCCTGCTACCCAAACTACGCAATAACTGGGGACAAAATAACTGATTGCACTACACAGAAGAATCAGGACAATGGAAGACAGGCGCACTCCGAGGGATTAGCACACATTTTATGTATAAAGTGCATCCAAATCATTTTCTTCAGATTATTTATACACAGCCAATAGGGAATAATTTGCTTTATAGATCCACACAATGTAAGACATGACTAGAAGTTCCCCGCCACACCAGCTTCCCCACGTACCCCTGTCACCCGCCCCCAGCAATCTAGAAACCTGATCGCGATAGTAAGTAATTCCTCAGCGTGATTTTTGGACAATCAAACTTGCGGCACATTCCCCACAAACACGAAATAAATCTGTCAGTTCTGACCAAGTCATCGACCTAAAAACGTTAACTTTGTTGTCTCTCATCACAGAAGCTGCCAGACCCGCCGAGTATTCCCAGGATTCTCTGTTTCTTTTTAACCTGTAAGGACAGCTGCGGCCAGTCTTTTCCTGTATGTTTCTGAGGGATGAAAAATTCTCCCGCTCCCCCGCCACACCGCACCCCACCATCCCCCTCTCTTTTCTTGATCGGTTTACAGAACAAACGCTGGGAGGAGTGAAATACCAGTTTTCTTACTTTGCTGAGGCCTGTTTTGCGAGCAATGATAATTGTGCAAGACGGGCGCTCTGTTTACGAGCTCCGTGCATCACTGCAGGGTTGACAATGAAAATTATATTGACGCAGAAATTGATACAAGCATCGCCTCCGATGTTGTAAAGCCAGTAACGAGTGCGGCAAACACAACTTAAATTCGGATGACACTCGCCACTCACAATGGCTTTGAATTATAGCAGGTGGAATGAAGAAACAACAGTTAAATGAAAGAATTAGTGACCGCTCGCTTCTGAAACACAAGGAGCCTTTTCACCTGGTTGCAAGATGTGGAGAGCAGAGTCCTTGAATTAACCGCTGTCACATGCCACAAATGGCTGCTTCACAACAAACTAAACACGTGTTAAGTGATTGGTGTATGAGTGAGAAACATGTGGAGTTTGTTCTCCTACCCGCTATATATTGGATAACTGATTGCTATTGGCAGATAGGGTGCAGCTGTCCCTTGCATCTGCTCTTAGTTTAATAGCTACATTTAGCCGCTCTCTTTAAAGCGACTATTGCCGTTCGTAAATCCATTGTGCTTAAGTGAATTATTACTGTTTTGTTCGCTCTCGATTGGTGTGATACACAATCGGTGTCTCGCCAATTGGAAGCAGTAATATTCTCCATAGGTTGACGTGCTGTTTCATTTTGTGGCTCCGCTTTGTGTGTACGGTGTAAACGTCAATATCAAATGTGCATATTCAAGGATAAAAACATTCCTCCTGCATTAGATTTGAGCGAATAATACATTGCTCTGATCTATCAACAATTTTTCAGTGACATGTCATGCTAGCCTTTCATTCTCCAAGCCCAGTTACAACCTCAATGTATCTGAGAATGTTCCTTATTCCTCTTTTAGTTATGCCCAAGAGTACGTGTGTCATGATACTTAACCAAAGCATTAAAATACTCCAAATGTGAAATAGAGGATTGCAAGAAGCATCGCTTTCATATAATAGGGGCTTTCCCATTTTACCCAGAGTATTGATTAAAATATAACCGCATTAATTACGGCGATGCGGAATTTTAACTTATAATCGGGCGCTCTGATTTAGGGAGGAAATAAAACAAAACAAGAAAAAGACTTGGAGGCACTGGATCACCTCTAGCAATGTTTGAGTGATTTCATCACGAATAACATAGCGTAGGGGCCTCAAAAATAACGTTGGAGTAGGGTTACAGCTCGAAATATTGTAATGATTCTCTGCACGGACACAACTATTAATGCTCGAGTAGGGTCTTCCTCAGTAATATTAAATTCACCGTAAGAAAAGCTACTGTGACCTCACCAACAGTATTGTTAGTGAAAGGAAATCACGAGTAAGAGTTGAGCAGGAGCCTGTCCTGTAACCCGACAGTTGTGTAACCACCAGTGATGTTATGCCAATATCACCATCAACACTAGAATAGAGTCACCGTGAAAATTCTGGAATAGGATCAAAAACAATAATCCAAAAACAAAATACAGCGATGCTGGAAACCTGAAATTGAAAAAGTCAATGCTGACCGTTACCTGAAACATTAACTCTGATTGACTCTCCACTGATGCTGCAGGATCTGCTGAGCATTCCCAGCATTTTCTGCTTGTATTTCCCAACTAATAATGTTGGAGCAGGGCATCCCGATGTTTGAGTGGAGTTTGCATTGCTAATGATAGATTAAAGTCAGCACGGATTATTTTCCAATATGTTTCCCACTATTAATGTTAGAGTTTATAATGAGTAGCAGCTGACTGATAGCAACAGCATAAATATACGGGCATCGCCAGTATTCTTAATGTCAGAGCAATATCATCGTCAGCAATAATAACGCCGAGTCATCACGAGGTTTCGCCACAGAAGACAAGAATTTTAAGTTTAAGAATTACAGTCTATAACACGTTTACATTCTGCAATGGATGAGTCAAGATCGCAAAAGAATAATATGAAGCCCCAGGAATCCAACACTGTACAGAGGGGTATTCCTTTCCACATTCAAGGGGGGCATGCGCAGAAGACATTCCACCTGGGGTTGCTTCCCGATCATTAATTTAAATGAGGAAGTTTCTGGAACTGAGCTGGCCAATTTCCCCATTGACGGACCGGGGTCTCTAAGAGGTAAATTACTCGTTTGTTTGTTAAGTGACTATAACTAACACAAATTATTGTGTAAGCTGATTTCCTCACCGCGACATGAATTGGCCTATAAAGGGGAAAACAGTTACGGATCTTTAATGAAATTCAGAAAACTGAGTGATCTATCGCATTCTTCTACAAAAATGATCCTGCCAACGATTCTACAAGTAAAGCAAATTTACTACCCAATTCTAGCAGCCTTTGGTATTCCCGGTAAGTCATTGTTGCCTGGTAACTGCTGATTATTTCACTGCTAGTGATTATGTGGCTGATTGTGGGAATGTCTCACTGCCGAGTCATATTTCTACCGGGATGAATGCTGAATATCAACGGGAAATATAGCTGTTCACAGGGCCTGTGAGCCGTGGTTCTGCTCGGCAGATTGTGGGCACCTGGAGTTTAATTTTCCTCCTCACCCTGAAGGAGAGGGGGTTTGAATTGCCGCCACTCCAACAGTTCATAGATCATTAAAGAATATGTTGCTTAGTGTCCATATTAGCAATCTCAGATGTCATGTTGTCCATTGTCGACATTACAGTGATAATTCCAAGTACTGCAGCATCCTCCACCCAGCAGTGAACAGGAAGATATTTTGAGGAACAGGAAGTTGCTCCTCATTCCTCCCTCGCAAAGAATCTTTGCGGATCCATCTGTTCCCGTTTAATTCATGACCGGCTCCTTCAGAGCGATTATAAAAAGGCAAATAGCAATGTATTGAATTAAATTGGAGAGTTATTTTCTTCAGCTGAATATTTTATTTCAATTTATTGCTTCCTGTAATGGATTGGAAATTATATTGAACACCGCTGGCATCTGGTGTCCTTCCCGAGATTCCCATCTCCAAATAATCAGGAGGAGCCGGTTGTAAAATTCTATTTAGTGTAACATGGAGCTTCAGTGGCAATTTATCAAATTCACTCGGTGTATAACATGGGAACGGCCTGATGACAGGTAGGTTATATGTCAGGAAATGTGTTTATTATTTGACCGTTTAAATACAACAAGTTATAGAAATATCCCATTTTCCCTTTACGAACCTTATTATCGGTAACTGGACTGTCTCTGTGAGGTACTCACGGGTGACTAGCACTGCACAGTTTAAATGTAAATTGAACCTCAATCCAATGCCAGTGGCGATGGTCTTTGGAAGGGAATCGGGAGATATGTATGACGGACGGTTGATCACATTTTGCCAGTTTTACACAATTAACCAACGTCAACATTATCTCCAGTTGAGGCATCAATGCATAAGTGTCGGTGGGAGTAGGAGCAGCTTGGGGCGACTCTCCGTTACCATCCTCTGGACTGAATACGAGTGACCCTTCTCTCAGCACCATGAAAACATCAGACTGAAATTTACCGGGAGGACGGCAGAGTCCCAGTCCCTGTACATAGTGTTACAGTCCACTTGAGAATCAATTACCTGATGGAAACGAACTTCTCAAAGGACTCCGATGGAAGGAAACAATGGAAAAGATTTCACTTCTTTTAACATTTACTGTAAAAAATCAAACCATAGACAAAAATATATAATTAATTGATCATTGTATTCAGTAGAAAGCGTTTATTATAGTTGAAGTAGTTTTTACAACAATGGTAAGCCTGATGGATTTCTCGGCGGGTCTTCAGCACATATCTGGCTCTGTGTTCAGTCCCAATGTCTCTCACAACTCCACCTTGCTCCAGCAGTGCTCAACTACACTTCTTCCCGCAGGGTCTGATTCTCAAGTGGTCTCCAACAGCCACTTGACTCTATCCAAGCTCCACGGGTATGATAATCATCAACGAGGCACACTTCTGTGTCGCATCTTTCACTCGGGTCACAACGCTCCTGGTGGCAGAGTTTTCCCAGAGGCACTGTCACCCCACCATTCAATGGCTCTCTGGTACACAGTATGATCAGCTCTGGTTAAAAAGAAATAACTTCCAGCTCTTCAGCTTGCCTGGTTGGCTCAGATTTTCTCAGGTTTCAGTCTTTTAAGATTGCTCCAATTCACAGATTCAGCGAGAGCGCCTGGGCCTGCATCGCTTCTGCTGAAAAGCAATGGAATATTTTAGACTCCTGCTTGTTTTGACCACAGACTAAAATCCTATCTCCCAATCTGTTCATACTTCCTAATTAGTTTCCATTTCCTTACCAATTACATGCACAGGTTCATTTCTCAGAAGTCTGGAGTCCGATCTGTAGATCCCACCGCCAGAAACCTGGTTCCGGTCTCTGCTTCAGCTAGGGGCCGTCTCAAAAATACTGCTCTTGAAAATGAGCACACTAGAGTGCATATTCGTTTATTTATTTTAGGAATTTCGTGAACACTTTACAATATTTTAAATCGATAGGTGTATATAACGTTAGGCAGAAATGTACAGTACTATTTCCTGTAATATTGTGTGAAATGTTTGTGAGTGTCCATGTTAACTATTTTCTCTCCCTTTTTCCCACAGCGAACCTGATGACAATCGCGATTCTCTTCAGAGGAAATTGCGGCCTTTCAAAATGTATTTATTTCTAT
Organism: Carcharodon carcharias; assembly: GCF_017639515.1. NCBI lineage: Eukaryota > Metazoa > Chordata > Chondrichthyes > Lamniformes > Lamnidae > Carcharodon > Carcharodon carcharias. The sequence goes on from NW_024470585.1 coordinate 339,668, forward strand.
ATGGTGTCCATGGCAATAGCTGATTTACTGGTCATGCTCAATAATGTTCTCGTGTATAACATCCTGAGTAAGCATTTTCCACATATAATCCTGGCCTATACACCCATTTGCAAGTTCATAATGTACACAAATAATGTGAACCTGTATTTAACGGTGTGGTTTACAGTCTCCTTCACATTTGACCGATTTGTATCTATCTGTAGTCACAAGTTTAAGATAAGGTATTGCACAGTGAAAACTGCGGTGACAGTTCTAACAGCAATCTCTGTCCTCTCATGTTTACAGAACATCCCCTTTTGGTTTGCATTTGAACCTAAGCGAATAATTGACAATGTTCACTGGGGTTTCCAACCCAGCTTGGAATTTTATACATCTCCTTTTGGTGTAACATTCACTTGGCTACAAAGTATTTTGTTAAGTTGGATTCCTTTCACTTTGATATTACTGTTTAATTGTTTGACAGTCAGACGGATTTTAGTCGCCAGTCGAGCCCGTAAGGAGCTCCGGGGTCACAGCAGCGAGAATCACAGTGATCCGGAAATACAGAACCGAAGGAAATCGATTATATTACTGTTCACTGTATCGGGTACTTTTATACTGTTGTGGCTGACAACAGTCGTTTGTACGTTAGTCAGTGGTGTGGTCATTCATGTACGACCGGATTATGCAGCTCCTGCATACATCGCCACTCAAACCGGACAAATGCTCATGTATTTGAGTTCCTGCACAAACGCATTTATTTATGCAGCTACACAAACTAAATTCCGGGAAGAGCTGAAGAAGATAATGCAATCTCCTTGGATAATTATTCTGATACTGATAAAAAAAAATGCAAAATGAAACTCACTCTTCCTATTCTGACCATAGTTAAATTTTCTCCAGTGTTCCCGGTTTGAATGTGCCCTTTCTGCTGCCATTACAATACGTTGTTTTATTTAAATAATATCAGAAAACATTGACCCACTTTGTGTCATGTGTTTCATGTTTGCTGATTTTCCACGGGGATTAGAATTGTTTCTTCCTATTGCAGCGCGCTTGCCACTCAGGGCACGTGGAGAACAGTCATTAACATGTTACAACAGTGGAGTAAAACCTCTCTGTGTTGGCCTTAACCCCGTTGCACGGCAGGAACTGCAATAAGAAGCGCCAGTTTATTAAACAGCTAAGGTCCCAAAACTTCCATTGTTCACTGCAGTGAATTTGAGTTGCTGTTAGACATCCCAAACTGCGCGGACGTCCTGACATGTTTTTGACAACATTTTCTATCGACAACTAACCCCTGATCCATCATAAATTGTTCCTCTGTGGAAGGAGGGCAGGGCTGATTAGGGACCAGAAAGAGGATTTGCACGCGGGGGCCAAGGATTGCGGGGAGGGCAGGGCATCTGAGATAATAAATGAATGCTTTGCACCTGTTTTTACGAAGGAAGAATATGCTTGCTAGGCCATAGTGAAACAGGAGGGAATAAAGTCACTAAAAGGCTTAGAATTGAAAAGGGGGAAGTATTGGATAGGTTAGCTGCACTGAAAGTCGTCAAGGCACAGTGACAGTTAGAGATGCATCAAAGGACACTGAGGGAAGCGAGAGTAAAAATTGTAGGAGCATTGGTTATAAAGTTTCGGTCTTAAATAAATTCAAGGATTGTCCTAGATGACTGGAAAGTTGCAAATAATGCACCCTTGTCCAAAGAAGCGTCAAGGGATTAAGCCACAGATTTGTCAGTTTAAATTCGCTGATCAGAAACTTCTAGAAAGTACAATTAGCGACAGGATTAATAGAGGTGGACAAATGCGAGTTAATTAAGGAAACCAGCATAGACTTCTGAAGGGGAAATCATATTTAACTAACTTACTGAAGTTTTTTTTTAAAGTAACACACAGGGTGGATAAAGGCAAAGCTGTTGATGTACATGGACTCCCGAACACATTTGATACAGTGCCACACAACAGTGATGTGAGAAAAAATATGTAGCTAATGGAATAAATAGCAACATGTTTACAAAATTGGCTGAGTGACAGGAAGCAGATAGTAATGGTTTATGCATATTTTTCAGGCTGGAGGATGGCTTGTGTTGGAATTCCCCAGACGTTCACATGGCATCCTTGCTTTTGCCTGAAAAATATTAATGATCTACACCTTAGTGTACAGGGAGCAATTTCAAAATTCTCGGACGATACAAAACTTGAAAGCATCGTACACTGTGGGGAGAGCTGTTTAGAGCTGCAAAAGGACACATACAAGTTGTTGGAATCGGTGTATAAGTGGTAGATGAATTCAAAGTAGCAAAATGTGAGCCGGTACATTTTGGTAAAAAGAGCATATAAAGTAAAGCATACAAGTGCAAGGGAGTTTCTGAAGCAGAGAGATATAGGTGTATATGTGTATATATAGTTAAACGTGACAGGACAGTTTGAGGGGGCAGTTAATAAAGTATAAAGTTTATTCGCCATTATTAATAAGAACATAGAGTACAAAAGCAAGGAGGTTATGTTGAGCTCTAGTTAGACCTCAACTAGAGTTCTGCGGTCAGTCCTGGGCCTCACATTTTAGGAAGGATTTAAGTCATTGGAGAGAGAGAGAGAGAGAGAGAGGGCCATAGAGGTATACGGGAATAATGTGTAGGATTTCTTAGTTATGAAGAGAGGTAGGAGAAATTGAAACACTTTTCTTTGGATAAAAGAAGCTGGGAGGAGCTTTGATAGAAGTATCCAAAACCCTGAGGAGACTGGAGAGGGAAATTAGGGATAAAGTGTTCCTATTGGTGGAAGGAATATAAAAACAAGAGACCACAGATTTTTGATAATTAGCAAAACAAAAGTAAAATGAGAAAATAACTTTTTTAGCCAGTGAGTGGATGGGTCTGGAATGCACTGCATGAAGGTGTGGTGGGGGCAGGTTCAATCGAGGCATTCAAGAGGGAATTGGGTGCTTTCTTCGAAAATGAATAATTTCACTGTTACGAGGAGAAGGTAGGAGAATGGCATTAGATGAGCTGCTCATTCCCAGAGCCGGTGCAGACATGATGAGCCGAATGGCCTAATTCTTGCACTGTAACAATTTGGTGATTCTGTTTCTCACACTGCAAAACATATGAATATGTGAGGCAGAATCTGGTATCGCCCTGCAGCACCGCACATCTACTAAAACGCTCATCTCCGCCTCAAGCTTCCATCAACCAATACAAATTCTCAGGCCAGTCATCATCATACTCAACATTCGTCTTCTCCATTTCATACGCTGCCTAAAAGACTCGATTGTTGTGCTTTGGACAATATATTGGGAATCACAACAAACAACTGTTGATCATTCCCCATTAATTTCTAGGGGTCAATCGTCTCCACTGCCATTCCAGACCCACATTTGCTCAGAATTCCAAAATTGGCTAAAAGTATAACCATCTTCTGTCTGCCTATCAGCAACTCTCTAGTTGCACTGATAGCAGCACCTATGTTCAGTCAATCTCGAAATTCATCCTCCATACTTTTAATCAATGCAGACGCGTCTGCATTTGAACTGAAAATGGTCGGAAATGAATGAATTCCCGCCTTATTTTTTAGGAAAGTAGCCATTTGTTCTACGAGAGTCTCCTCCATGAAATGGAAAACCCATCAGTGCTAGAAATATGTGAAATTTGGGTACAATCTCTTAATTTAAATAGAAACACAGACTCAGAACATCTAGGGCAAACTTTGTCAATCTCTCATAACACCTATTAAACTCTAGAATATACTCTTCCATGGACTGATGATCTGTCATCGCAAATTTATCAAACGTTGACCACGCTACGTACACTTCTAACAAATCACCTTCAATATAAAACCTATCCACCAATTGTCATAGAGGAGTTAGTCCCTCCTCAGTGTCCAGACCAGCTCCAGAAAAAAATGACTCCTAATCTTATTGTTTCCTGGTGCTGCCGAATTCAAAGCAGTGCCCTTCTTCCTCTTGGAAAACGAGGTAAATCGAGTCCACATTTCCACTTCATTTCCCGCTGCTTCTACCATTCAAATTACCGAAAAAACAGTTGCAATCAAAGGTTGAAAATTTGCTTCTGGCTTCAGCCATTTTTCACCAGAGATTTCCTGGAGCAATACTTCTCTCAGAAATAGATACAAAGAATGCTCATTCAGCTTATATCCACTACAGCTCGACGTTCATTCTCTGGAACCATGGTACAATTTGATACTCATTCCTTGAGTAAAGGAGGAATATGGAGTCAGTCGTTCTTTTCATTGGTTTAGTCACAAAACCCAGAGAACAGAGGCACAAACTTAATTTCCCTTCCATCCACATGGGTGGAAACCAATTCTTTTATATTATTAATAATAATGCACCAACGTTTTGCAAACTAATAACAGAACCCCTCACTTATAACTAGAGCATGCGCTTCATGTGACAGGATTAGAACATTAAGTATGATAACCATATACATCAGAATTGGTATGCGGTCAAAGACAGGAGGGTGTGACTACCAGTGAGGCAAGGAACTGGATCCAGCAAGTAGCAATGGACGAGCCTCAGCCCTTGCGCTTGTTCAACAGGAATTAATTGCTTGCAGCTTACATAAAAGAGAGCAGTGACCACACCGTGGATGAATGCAGTCCTAAATGGTCTCATTCAAGTAGGCAAAGTAAAGGATTGAAATTAGCTGTAGAAGAGGACAGCATAGTCAGGCGTATAGATACTCATTTTTGCAGCATTTGCTAAGAGCTGAAAGTCCTGCTGCCCGCAACATGCCCGTTTTATGGCTGGAATGAGAGGAGGAGCATCCAGTTGTTCTGATCCATGTGATATCTCCTTCTGTGGCTCAACATTAACGTTGCTTTCTCTTTTTAAATGATAACGCCCTTGTTAAGAGGCTTGGAACTTTCCGGTCCATTTCACCCTTGGCAGCCAGTGATGGTGGTATAGTGGTGAGAATCTCTCCCTTCTAATTAATTGACCCGGGTTCGGTTCTCAGCCGCCGTAGTCTGTTAGTTCCTTAACCCCTGAGTTATGAAGTTCGCAGCTGAATTTGATCTGTTTCGGTGAAATTCTGTTCCAAAAATACGAGCCGGTTTAATTTTCATTATAAACATATTTCCAACCTCCACTTCTCATCCATTTAAAATGTAGCTCAGGTTTATTCCTTATTGCTGTTAATGAAGGCTTTCCCTGAACTGTAGCATTGAGCAGGGATAGAATTACTCTGATTTAGTAAAATTCGCCAATTATCTGAATTTTTCCCCTCTGTTCCTTCCCATTTATTATTTGAATATGGATTCCTGCACACGGATTGTCCTATTGTTCAAAAAGTGAGACACTGCTCAATTTGGGAATCTGATATAATGACAGTATTTGCTGAAACACTCAAATGTGCTCCGACAGCATCTGTGGAGAGATGAAGGGAGGATTCACACTTCAGGTCGATTGAAGTTTTAACGAATAGATCTGCTATCGAAACGTCAAAATTGCCAGAGCTATTAAATTCTTCCAGTATTTTTCCATTTAAATCATGGAATAGCTACAACACAGAAAGAGGCTATTCGGGCTATCCAATCTGTGCTGGCCCTCTGAAGTTGCAATTCACTGAATGCTGCTCCCTGTAATCCTGCAATGTTTCACTATTCATCTGAGTGCGGATTGATTCTATCAATATCAGTCTCTGGCACTATCTGTGATTGTGGAATTGATTCTGTAAATATCAGTCTCTGATGCTACCTGCGATTGTGGGATTCGTTCTATCACTGTCAGACTCTGGTACGATCTATGATTGTGGAATTAGTTGTGAAAAATCAGTCTCACTCACTACCTGTGAGTGTGGGATTGATTTTGTATATGTCAGTCTCTGACTCACGAACAATCAGTGTTCAGGTTGCACTAAATACCTCATGTGCAGGTGTCTGCTGTAAATCATCAACTAGAATCAGCATTTTCTGCAATTCACTTAGATCATTATCTGAGCAAAAGGATGAAGATTGGGAAAAGATCACAGAACATTGAAATTGGAGGCTTGACCCTTTACGAACTCCAATTTGGCATCATTCCCTGCAGCAGACTTGTTGTTTACGAGCCCATCTTCACTAAGCAATCCTGCAGAAACATGGGAGGAATGAGAGAGGTAGTGATTTGCTGGGACCGCACAATAGTTAATATCTGACAGGGAGACCCCCAGATTCATTTAATCGAAGTGAAACACTCCGTTACTGAGAGCAATAACCAGCAACCCTGACCTGCAGACTGCAGAGATTACAACAGGGAAAATGGGGTTAAATATGAAGCTTTAGGTCACTCTCTGGCACTGACCCTGAGCGTGTGATTAATAATGTATTTTTTCTCCAGTAAAATATCAGTGAGAAATGAGACAGCGTCTTCTACCTTTCCAATTGTACCTTCGTAAAACTGGATTGAACAATGTATTCTGCAATCAATACTTTGCCTGACTGTCTGTGTCTCACTGCCTGAACTCACCCTGACTTTGTCTTTCTCTCCGCCCTCTCTCCCTCTTTTCCCTTCCCTATAAAACAACGTGGGATATGCTTACTGAAGGGCCAGAGCACAACATTTGTATTTTCATATTAATTAAACATATTGCTTGCTGTGAATAATCTAATAATGTAAAATTAGACCTGTCTTAATCCAGCTAGAGCTGTGATGCGTTTCAGCCCCTGAATCTGGGGACCAGACACTGTGAGCAGAGCTGCAAAACTACAAATAACCTCGGAGAATCCGCAGCAGAGGCCGAGCGGAATGGGAGGCCTATCCCGGGAACTGTCAATCTGGGGGAAGTTTGTCCTGTGAATGTGCAGATGTGAACATTATGCAAGAGAGAGTGTGTGAAAGGGGCTGGCGGGTTTAAATGATGTCCCTGTGTTTCTGTGTACGCTCTCAATGCCTGATTTCTGTGCCCCTCTTGTGTGAAACAAAATGATTTCCCTGTCTTAGGATCACTCTACAGCCAGCTCTGAAGTGAGAATTAAACGGGAAGATGGAGTTGATTTTGAGATTTCAGTCGAAAAGAAGAGACCGTGTCAGTGAATGGATGTGACAACATGACCAGTGCAGAAGTAAAAGAGGCTAACTAAGGCTTTTTCAGCAAATGAGGCCTTTTTCAAGAGCAACCATTCTGGCACTCTGGACTGTCCGAATTTCAATGGCTTTGGACAGTTTAGCAGCAGAAAGGAAAACAATCTCTCATGCAGTAGGACACCCAGATCCCACTGTAACCCCGAACTCTGCAATCTCTCACCGTTTATAATATGTGCCCCACTTTTGTATGTCCTGCCAAAATGGTCAAACTCACATTTTCCTACTTTACACCCCATTTGCTATCTCTTGTCCAATCACATAACCCATCCAAAACCTTCCGACTCTCACAATTAACTTTCTTACCTCCATTTGTGTGATCCTTACTTCCTCATCTACTTCGACGGATGTTCATGTCTCAATTTGTCGCTTTTAGAAATGTTTGTGTTCAGGGATTGTTGTGAATGGGGAGCTATTCCTGCCTGGGAAATGTTGAAATTGAGAGCAGAGTGAATCACAATCAAGAAAGGATTTTAAAACATAAACATTTCAACAAGGTCCATTCTTCTGCCTTCTCCCCACATCCCGGCGCATTGATAAACCATCATCTCACGCCCTCTTGCACCGGGACAGGCACTGGAAATGCAGCCTATACCTTGGAAGGTGGGTAATGGAGGGGTGGTCTCTGCTCCTTCCAGCCGTACAAAGGTGGTCACATTAAAAATCCTTTGCGTGGTCCAGAGGCCACTCCCTCAGTACCTGCTGCTCCCAGGGACATTTCCACTTTCTGTGCTAGTGTGCACCACATTTCTGCCTGTGATCTGTAGGTGGAGCAGCTCCATATGGATCGGGAGTGAGTGGGGCTGAGAATGCGAGAGATTGGAGCCTCTATTGGAGCTTCTGGGGAAGGGCTGGGCAGGTCAGCATGGAAATGGGGAGGGGGGAGCCAGGCCAACACGACTCTAGGGGGTGAGAGGATGGAAGCAAGGCCAGCATGGAGTTGGTTTAGAGGGTCCGGCGGCGGAGTGGGGTGGGGAGGGGGGTGGGGGGGGGTGAGGTGGTGGGGGGGGGATGGTAAGCAGTGAGGGGGTGGCGGACAGAACTGCCTTGAGGCAAACATCGTGTTTTTTTTCGGATTTACTTTGAAATAAATGATCCGTTAACCTGTTACTTCAAGCTGTAAGGGCCGTGACATTAAGATAATTCTCTGCTATTAACTTGGAACGTGATCTTTAAGGACGCGGGGGACAGGGCTACTGCAGTTTGGAACCTCATCCACACGATGAGGCCGCTGGTAATGCAGCACTCGGCCGTGTGCTGAGTCAGCCTGCATGGTGGATCCTGGGCTAGAACTTGGACTCCCTGCTTTCAGGATGCAGAGCAAAAGAAAAATGAGCAAAGGCCAGACCTCACCACAAAAGGGCCTGCAAACCTCCAGCACATTCGGGAGATCTCCCTCGCTACATGTTTTTATCTCAACTCTAGGAGCCTCTTCAAATGCTGCATGAACTTTGTTCAAACATTATAAAATTTTGCAACATTTCTCAGTATCTCCGGACATAGAGAGATGTTTTCTTCAACTAAGTTTCAAGTGGACAGACTGTTTCCCAAACAACAGTAGACAGACTGTTTTCACCCGCTTGAAGTCTAATAATTACATCCAGCTAAAAATGGCTTAGAAATATTTATGTTCAAATAGAGATCACAAAATATGGTCCAGTCACCCCAATTCTTGTCATTAAGTGTTCCCAGATGTTTTTGCTTCCCGCCACTAATTTTCAGTCCTTTCTGTCAGTGACCATTCTTACTCCATCAGCTGGACCTTACAACACTTCTCTGCTTTTATTTTCATCCTTTTTGGCCATATCAGGACCTCTCGTGTGGACATCAGTGACTTTATTGCTGTTGAACAGTCGGCACCCCCAGCAGAGCCAGTCGCAGTGAGCCGAAAGTTATGTTGGGTTTTCTGGATCACGGAGTTGCTGAACAGGATTGAGCCGCTGTCTGCCGTGAGTGAGCAGAAGGATCGAGAGGAAGGGGGGAACTGACCCGGTCAACTGGCAGGGAAGAGGGAAGTTCTTCGGGAAAACTTTGAAAGTATGTGGTAGGATTTTTATTTTCTTCTGTTGTAGCACATAGAAGGTAAACTTGAGCCCATTTGACAGGGTGAAACCAAATAAATGAATAGGCCTGGGAACATGCCAAACAAGTTAGAATGTAAAACTGGCCGAAAAATGTTTAAAATTCAGCCTGCACAATTGTTTCTTCAATACTTCAGTTTAGGCGAGTGTCTACTGATCAAAATTGATCATTTCATAATGACCTCAGGCACATGATTTATGTTTTGTCTGCACAGCGCAGCCCAAGGCAGTGACCATTGCACTGTTAAAGATTCAGATACTAATATCTGCGATAAACGTGAAACAAAGAAACTTTTAGTCAATTGTATTCATTGTGAGGTAACTGATTTCTGAGACATTCCAATATTAATTTCGCGGAGTTAAGGAAGGAGCTGTTGACCTACAGCTGGGCGCTGCTGGTGACTGTGCTGCAGGAATGAGCGCACAGTAGGTGAAGAATGTGAAGACCAAGGGCAGTGTGCAGCCTCCTGCCACTGGACGCCACGGCAATGGGAATGGCCCTCCACAGGGAAAGGGAAACAGTGTCATTCACCCGGGCCTGGTTTGTAGACTAGCCAAATGCTGTGTGCAGGAATAATAGCTACATTGGAGGATGAGGAGCAGGAGGAAGCACCTAAAGCCAGAACCGTGTCAACCCCCACCAGTGGAACCGAGCAATGATCAGCATTGATGATAACGGGCCCTGCACACAGTGCCAGCAGAAAGGAGCTGAGTGAGCCAGCCTGAGGGAAGGGGGCAAGGCAGCATGAAGCTGAGGCTCAACGTTACCCCCAGTCAGAATGAAAACAGCCACATCAGGCCAACGAGACACAGGGCCACTCACCAGCTGCATTTGCAGCCTAAAAAGGCTGAGCATCACTTGGTAACAATTGAACATACGTGGGTGTGAAATGAACAAGGACTGCCCAGCATCACAGATCCAACACCACTTTACAAACTTCCATACATACCAGGGGTCAGACTCCGAGGTGTGGCAGATGGACAATTGCACTTGGCCCTATGAGAGACTTTGGGTGAAATGGAAACCCTGGGGCAGGAGAATGGTAACCTGCATAGAGAGCAAGAGAGGCGGCTGGCTCAACTGAGCAGATGGGTAAGGACACGACACTACAGTGTGTGATTGCTGCACATTATGATGTATTGTTTGAGGGACCTGAATACGGTGTTCTGTAAACTTGGAACTGACCACCTCTAACCCAGGTAGAGGTTTGGATGTCATTCAAGTAATGTGTATCACCCCTGCCCTCTCTTAAGCCATCCCCACCCAATAACTGCTGAATTTATAGCCCTTTGATTCCTCTGCGTAGACATAGAGAGTAATCTCTGACTTTACTCTTTCCACTGAAGCTGTGAATCCTGGAAGGTTGCAGTTCATGCGGCACATTGTTGCTCCCTTGAGGGGTAATGGAGGCTCCGACAGCGAGCCTGACGGTGAAAAGGGGGGTGAATACTATAACTCTCTCTCCATTATGTGAACTTAGGTCACACTAAGAGGTCACATGATGCCCTCATCCCTGATTTACCCTTGAATATACTCACAAGCAGTGGATCAGAGAGACAAGGGTTTATGCCAATTGGATGGCATCTCTCTCCCTTTTAATACAATTGGATGAGTATTTCTCATAAATCAAAAGTAAGTTGTCATCTAAACAGTTTGAACCAGACTGAAGTCCCTACAAACAGTTTCTACCACAAACTTTGGACTGGAGCTCGCCAACAGCCCGCCATACAAATGCGTTCTGTACCCTCCTGACACAGATATCGAGCTCAAAATTAATCGCATCTGGAATACTGTAAGCAACATTCATCTACATAACTATAATACACAATTATTCATCGTATTTATATTGTATATAGTGTTCTCATGAATCTGTCTCACTCAATCGAGAATAATTGTAAAAAACAATCAATTATATATAAAACCGCAAAGTGGAATTGTGAAAATGTGTAAGAGAGAAGGGCAGGTAACGATTGATATTTGGTGAGTGACAGACAGTCACCCATTGGTTCCAGAGGAGTGGAGGATTGAAAATGTTACATTGAAATTCAAAAAAATTGGAGTAATTTTAAACTGCCTTTTGCCAGTCTGTTTCATGCCAATGGCGGGGAAGCTTAGACAAACAATAATCCTGAAATAAATAAATAAATTGAAATAGAGAAATAAATCAGAAGCCTGGTGATCGCCGGCACTGGCAGCTTTCCTGGAAGTTCAGTGTGAGTATTAAATGTGCAGATTTCACTATCAGCACATTTTCTCATTGAGAAATGGAGCCATTAGTCTCACGAGGAATTCTTCACGATATAAGTGTCCTGACCACGGGGCAACTCAATTTCTATTACTCAACAATTATGTCAATTTTTGGGTTATTAAGCATTATAAATCCAGATTTGAATTGAAACACAGTGAGTTCACTGAGAGAAGGTCTCCTTTCATCCTCGCCTCTGAGGTAACGGAAGGAAGGCGGCACCCCTACAGTACCACATTGAACCACCTCTTCAGTTTCATTTGTGAATGCGACAAGCTAACCCTAGGTTCCTTTACATTGGTCATCTTGGTAAAAGGCTATGGGCCAAGGGCTGGTAAATGGGGTTAGATATGTCGGTCAGGCAATTTTCATGTGTTGGTGCAGACTCGATGGGCCAAAGGGTCTCTTCTGCACTGTGATTCTGTGATTCTGTGAAAATCTGAAAGATGATGAATGCCATTCATATTACTCTCTCTTCCTTCTCGCCAATCTTTAGTTTTCTTTTTTGTAACTCCGTTTGCCCTTGAACTCCCTCCTAATCCTCTTCAATTTCTGTCACTAAACCGCAGCTCAGCCCCTACATTTAACCCATTGACTGTCCCATAACTGAAATCTTTCCTTATGATGGCAGGAGAGATTCGATACCTTATTTTTATAACATTGAATGGATAAGATCAGTCCATAAACCATTGCCACTGACCCAGGGTCACAGTAAAGGAATTAAAGCCAGAGATTTCCCTTCAGGAATTAGAAAATAATTCTACACGCAAAGGGAGCTAGAACTTCTCTGCTCGGCAATAATTGTTTCACCCATTGGTTTATTTAAAATCTGAGATTCAAAGAGTTTTCTTAAAAGAAGTTATTAAGAAATATGAGGGAAAGGCGAAAATATGGAGGTATTTACCAAACAAACAGAAAAACAGAACATGTTCCAACGAATAAAGTGTCTCAACAAGAGTAAACGTCGATGAACAGTCCATGGCCTTCCAACTGGATAGGATAGAGCTTTCTGGACTCAACACTGAGTTCAACAATTTTAGATCAGAGCATCTGCCTCAAAATTGTTTGGTCACGTTTCTTTCATTATTCCTTCATGTTGCATTCTGAACATTGCCTAGCGGCCATTCACAAACTCATATGGACACCTTTTTATTTTTTTTCCTACAGCCGCTACAATTTGTTTGTAACAATGGAAACTCACCCCCTGCTCTCTACTCTCTTTGACATTTTCTTTTGTACATCCCACCTCCTTCCGCACTCCATTGGTTTAACCCTTGTTACATTTACATCTTTCTTCCATTTTGAAAAAAAAAATCATCGACCTGAACAGTTCGCCTTTTGTCTCCAGAGATGCTTTATGAACTGTTGAATATTTCCCCAATTTTCTGTAAATTTCGGATTTCCAGTGTCTCTACTAGTTACCTTTTCAATCTGAAGGCATTTTGAAAAAAAAACTTGAACGCCATTCATATTCCTCTCTCTTTCTTTTCGCCAATCTTTCAGCTTTCTTGCTCTGCAACTCTGCCTCTTGAGCTTCGTCCTAACACCCCTCAATTCCAGACAATAAAACACAGCTCAGTCACTATGTTGAAGACAATGGCTATCCCCGTAATGGATCCTCCCCCGTGATTTTTGCACTGGTTTGATCCAAAATTCTGGCATGCTAAGGGAAACATAAAATCAACCCAAGACTTATTTCAGTTTCCTGGGAATCTCAGATTAAGGTCCACAGTGAAAATATTCAAGCCAGGGATTCCAGCATGGACATTAGGAAACAACTCTATGCACTAAGGGCCCCAGAACTTCAGAACTCTCTGCTGTAAATGAAATTAATGTTTGGTCGATTATTGTATTTTAAAGCTAAGAATGCAAGAGCTTTGTTAGAGGATATTAAGGGCTATGGGGTAAAGGCGAGCATATGGCGATAGTCACCAGTCAGGCACAAGATCATTGAACATGTTCTAGGGACTAAATGGCCTCAACAGCAACAACCTTCGAGGGACAACAGATTAACTTCAAACTGGGTAATCTGCAGCCACCTGGTCTCAACATTGAGTTCAATAAATTCAGATCCTAATATCTGCCTCAATGTTCTTTCTAGAGTGTATTTTTTTTCTTCTTGTTGGTTTGGTTTGTGACGTTTTTTTTTTCTTTATTCTCCATGTTACATTCGGGCCGTTGCTATGCTGCCACTCACACCTCACCTGGACACACCTTTTGTTTCCTTATTATACTCCCACAATCACCAAAGCTCGGAAATGTTACAATGCAGGAGAAGTTCATTCAATCCATCGCATCTGAATGAGCAATTCACTTAGTGCCATTCCCCGCCTTCTCCCCAACTCACTCCCTTCTTTAGGCTTCCCTTGAACCGACATTCACCAGTCTGTCCGGTGGTGCATTCCAGAACTTAACCACTTTCCGTGAGAAAATATGTTTTTCGCGCCGTGTCCCTTTTGCTTTTTCTTTTAAACAACTATTTTAAAGCTGCGCTAGCTCGAACTTGATCATTTCACGGATGGGAACACTTGCTTCCCCTCCAACCTCTCCAGACCTTTCATGATATTCAGTCCCTCTAGCAAATCTCCTCTCAACCTTCCTTTTTCCCAGGGAATCAGTCCTAACTTCTCCAATCTATCCTCACAACTGAAGCTCCTCATCCTTGGAAACATTCTCATGAACATTTTCTGCCCTCCTTCCAACATCCTTCACATTTTCCCATCCTTCCTCGATGGAGTTTAGAAGGATGAGGGGGTATCTGATTGAAACTTACAGAATGCTGAAAGGCGTGGATAGAGTGGACGTGGGGAAGATGTTTCCTTTAATAGGAGAGACTAGAATCCGAGGGCACAACCTCAGAATGAATGGAAGACCTTTTAGAACAGAGATGAGGAGAAATTTATTTAGCCAGAGCTTGGCTTATCTATGGAATTCATTGCCACAGAAGGCTGTGGAGGCCAGGTCAGTTAGTGTATTTAAGGGCGAGAGAGATATGTTCTTGATTGGTAAGGGGATCAAAAGTTACGGGGAGAAGACGGGAGAATTGGGTTGAGAAACTTAGCAGCCATAATTGAATGGTGGAGCAGACTCGATGGGCCGAATGGTCTAATTTCTGCTCCGATGTCTTATGGTCTTCCAAATGAGAAGTGCCAAGAACCGGCTGGGATGCACCAGCTGAGGCTGAACCAGATACTTTTACATATCTTGTTTATCTTATTCCCATTACAGTTTTGGTTTTAGTGCCATGAAAACCATTGCCTCCTGCCCTCTCAGACAATCACTTTCGAATTGACCCCATAAGCATCGGATCAAACCTACGCTGTGCAGGCCTTCCACATCCAGTTGTGAATAGTGGTGGACAATTAAACACTGACTGGAGAAGGAAGCTCCACAAATAAATGATGGCCTTACCAGCAGTTTGCACATCCATGAAGCAACAATAAAAAGCTGTCAAAGTATTCCGGGAATTGCAGCAATCCTACCTTGGGGTTCCATACCAGTCACGGTGGAAATGGTTCCATAGTGGCCCAAACCGCTTCTCTGACACGTTGACACATATCATAACGTCACCCCCTGTTTCACTGAGAATCATGTCAAGGACCGTTTCCTGTTGGCATGAAACAAGGGAACAAAATTTATTGAAATAAATTGTAGTTGATGGAGATGCCTTGAAAGTCTTGTTTTTTTTGCCAGAATTACTTTGCAAATCCCTTGAGACATTTGTGGATTAATCTGTAATATCCTACTTTGTGAAGGTGTGTGCGCTGGATCAAGGTGAAAGAGCAAAAGAAAATGGGATTTCCTGTATAACCTCTGCTCTAACCCAGAAGTGGTTATCATTCGCTTAACCAGACAAACCCATTTGTTCATTAGAATGAACTGAAGAGGAAGAGATGCTTCAGCACAACAGTGCGCGTTCGCTTTACAGGGAATTTTGATCCTATCGTTCTTCTTTATATTCACATGTCATTCTAAATGCTTCCCCCTGACTTAAAAATGCTTAGCTCTTTGCCTGGTTAATTTGAAAAAATAAGTAAAAGCGCCATTGAAATTGGAACTCAGGATTGCCTCCATTACTGCTGCAAGATATCACGCAACAAGTCACAGCACAATGTTATAAACGACACCAGGCTGTGATGTTTTGAAACTATTTTGCTGCAAATTCATTGGGAATTTTTCATCTGATCTGGGGCTGGATGGCAGTGAGAATTGAGAATTTTCAGGAAGGGAAATTAAGGCGGATATTCGCCAGGAAGTTCTGGAATGTTTGAGAAGCCGGGAGACACATGATGCACCTGCTGGTATTTCTCATGTTCTTACAGACACCACACAGAGTAAACACCAGGGTTATATCGAACTTCCAGTGGAAGCAGTACTGATTCACCAGTGGGATTCCGGAGTTCAGGAGTTTACATTTGGAGTTCAAGTTTCCTAATCCTAGATTCGTATAAATATAGAATGGGCTATTTGACCCATCATGTCTGTCCTTCTAATATCATTTCCCCGCATTCGCGCTGATCCCTGCACACTTTTTGTCTTTTCAGGGATTCAATTTTTCCTATTGCCTTGATTTATACAGTGTATTTTTTCCTTCTTCATTATGTTTATCCCCTTTACAGGTCAGATGAGAGTGGCTGAACTCACATCAAGGCAGCTTTTGTCCGAGTGCAACGTCAAGGATCCCTAGCACAACTGGAGTTAATGGGAAGCAGAGAGAAAATGCTCCGCTGGTTGGAGTCGTACTATCACAAAGGTAAGTTGTTGTTGGAGGTCAATCATCTAAGTTCTAGGACATCAATGCAGCAGTTCCTCAGGATAGAGACCTTGCCCTTAACACTTTCAACTGCTTCATCAATGACCTTCCCTCCATCATAAGGTCAGAAATGCGGATGTTCACTCACGATGGCACAATGTTCAGCAGCATTTGCAAATCCTCACACAATGAAGCAGTCCACGTCCAAATGTATCAAGACCAGGACAATACCCAGGCTTGGGTTGACAAGTGACAAGTAACAGTTGTGCCACTCAACCGCCAGGCAATGACCATCTCCAACAAGAGAGAACCTAGCCATTGCTCCTTGACATTGTCCAATGGCATTATCATTACTAAATCTCTCATTATCAAAATCCTGGGATACCATTTACCAGAAACTGAACTTGACTAGCCATACAAATGCAATGGCTGCAAGACAGGTTACAGGCAAGGAACCCTGCAGCGAGTAACTCACCTCATGACTCCCCAAAGACTGTCCAGAATCTACATGGCACAAGTCAAGATCGTGTTTTAATACACTCCACTGGCCTGGTTGAGTGCAGCAACAACCCTCCAGAAGCTTGACACCATCCAGGAGAAGATAACCTGCTTGACCGGCATCCCATCTATCCAACATCCCTCCACTACGAGAGTACACTAGCAGCAGTGTTCTTCATCCAGGCGATGCAACTGTAGGAACTCACCAAGGCTCCTTGGACTGCAAATTCCAAACCCACAAACACGACCATCTAGAAGGACAAGGGCAGCAGATGCCCGGGAACACCGGTACTTGGAAGTTCCTTTCCAACCCTCACACCATTCTGACCTGGAAACATATCGCTGTTCCTTCACTATCTCTGGATCAATACCCTAGAAACCTTCCCCCCGCCCCACACCCCAGCTCTAACGGCACTGTGGGTGTACCTACACCACGTGGAATGGACAAGGCAGCACAGCAGCACATTCTCACTGGCAACTAGTGATGGGATTTTATTCTCTACACATTGACAACCGTGCTTGATGCTGACCTGGTCTAAAATTCTGCATTCGCTCCCCAAACTATTCCACCTCCCAAGCTACTTCTGATCTTTAAGATGTTATTTAACAGCTTCCCCTTTGACCAAGCTTTTGTCATCTGATCTAATATCTCCTTCTGTGGCTCAGCATCATTTCTGCTTCATTTGTAATTATAACCCTCTTGTTAAGAATTTTGTGACTTATTGCGATGTGTCAATACCGGCAGTTAGCAATGGTGGTATAGTGGTGAGCATAGCTGCCTTCCAAGCAGTTGACTCGGGCTTGATTCTCAGTCGTCGCAGTTTCTTGGTTTCTAAACATCCCAAATCAGAAACCCCAAGCTTGAAGCTGAATTTGATCCGTTTCGGTGAGATTTCGCTCTGAATACACGGGTGGGTTTAATAGAAATATAATTATTGCCCAGCTCCACTTATCCTCCATTTAAAACATAACTCAGGTGTACTCCTTCTTGATGATAATGAAGGTTTTCCCTGAGCTGTAGTGTGGAGCGGATAAAATTACTCGGATTTGTAACATTCAGCGATTCTCTGAATATTTTCCATCTACTGCTTCCAATTTCTTATGTGAAAATCGATTCCTGCGCAGGGATTGTTTTATTGTTCATAAAGTGACAGACCGCTTACGCTGGGAATCTGAAATAATAACAGAAGGTGCTGGAAACACTCAGCAGGTCCTGCATCATCTTTGGAGAGAGGAAGTGGGGTTTCAAGTTACAGCTTGATAGACGTTTTAACGAATAAACCCGCTATTGAAGCTTCAAACTACCAGAGCTACTCAGTTCTTCCACTATTTTCCATTAGGTTCATAGAATGGCTACATCACAGAAAGAGGCTATTCTGGAAGTCTAATATGTGCTTGCCCTCTTAAGGAACAATTCCCCCACTGCCACTCCCCGTATCCCTGCAATGCTTTCCTATACATGTGAGTGCAGATGGATTCGATGAATAACAATCTCTGGTACTGTCTGTGATCGTGAAATATCAGTCTCTGATACTGTCTGTAATTGTGGGATTGATTATATCAATTTCAGTCCCTAGCACTATGTGCGAGTGTAGGATTGATTCTGCAAATTTATGTCTCTGATACAGTCTGCAATTGTGGGATTGATTATATCAAATTCAGTCCCTGGCACTATCTGCGAGTCTGGGATTGATTCGAAGAATATCAGTCTTTGGTTCCATCGGTGGGTGTGGGATTGTTTATGTAAATATCAATCTCTGTTACTAGCTGTGGGTGTGGGATTGATTCTGTATCTTTCACTCTCCGACTCACGAACAAGCAGCGTTCGGTGTGGGACTAAATACCTCATGCGTGGTTTTCCGCTGCAAATCAGCCACTGAAATCAACATTTTCTGCAATTCACTTTGATCAGCATCTGAACAATGGAACTGGAGGTGGGGAAAAGGTCAGAGAACAATGAAAAATCGGACTTGTCCTTTTAGGATGCTCAATTTGGGACCATTGCCCACAGGGCATTTGCTGTTTAGGAGCCTATCTTCACAAAGCAATCCTCCAGAAACATGGGAGAAGTTTGCTGGGACCGTGCAATAGTTAATACTTACTTACCTATGAAGTGAGAGTTAAACGGAAAGATTTATTTGATTTTATGACTTCAGTAGGAAAGTAGAGAACAAGTCAGCAAATGGGTGCGAGAGCGCGATCTCTGCAGCAATAAAAGTGGTTTAAGTCGAAACTGAGGCTTTTTCAACGAATGAGACCTTTTCAAAAGCAACCATCCTGCTCTCAGAGTCAGGGAGGATCGGGCATGGGACACTGGACTGTCCGATTTTCAATGTTATTGGAGAGTTTAGCAGCACACAGAAACCAAATGATTCATGCACAAGGATACCCAGACTCCTTTGCATCTCAGAGCTCTGCAATCTCTCACCGGTTGGATTACGTGCCCCTTTTTTGGCCGTCCTGTCAAAATGGACAACCTGACGTTTTACTACTTTTTACTCCATTTGCCAGGTCTTTGTCCAATCACGTAACATATCTAGATCCTTACGCCCTCTTCACAACTTACTTTCCGAAGTACAATGTGTCGTACTTACTTTACAGCCTTGCCGCATGTTCAAGTCTCATTTGTCACTTTTAGAATGTTGTGAACGGGGAGTTATTCCCGCCGGTAATTTTTGAAAGCGATAGCAGAACGAACCACAATTTATACAGGATTTTTAAACATGAACATTTCACCTGGTGTAATTCACCTACCTTCCCCCCGCATCCCTGCGCATTGTTAGTTCTCCAATCATCATCTAATCCCCTCCTGCTCCGGGACAGGAATTGGGAATGCAGCCTTTACCTGGGACGGTCAGTATGAGAGGAACGGCCTCTGCTCTTCCCAGACACACAAAGGTGGTCACACTAAGAACCATTCGTGTTGTCCAGAGACCACTCCCCCAGTACCTGCTGCTCCTGGAGACATTTCCACTTCCTGGGCTGGCCTGTGCCCCTTTTTTGCTTCTGATCGGTAATTGAAGCAGTTTCATGTGGGTCAGGAGTGAGCGGGACCGAGAATGCGAGAGACTGGAGCCTCAGACCCGAGCCGGGAGAGGCCGAACGTTTTAAATGGGCGTGGGTGAAGGGCGAGGCCGGAACCATGTGGATCCTGAGAGAAGGAGGAGTGGCGAATGCAAACAATTATTGTGATATTGGGGTAGGGGGGAGCCAGGACGGCATGGAGACGGGGAAGGGGGAGACAGGACGCCACGGAGATGGGGAAGGGGGAGCCAGGACGGCATGGTGATAGAGGGTGGGAGGAGGGAAACAAGACCAGCCTGGAGTTGTTTTTAGTGGGGGAGGCGGGTGAGGGGGTGGGGGGGAGGAGCGGGGAAGAACTGGCTTGAACATCAACACTGATTTTGTTCGGATATTCTTTGAAATAAATGGCCCGTTAACCTAATCGTTCTTCATGTAAGAGCTGTTACATTGAGAGAATTCTCTGCTTCATCCTCCGAATGTGATCTTTAGGGAGACGGAGCACATGGCTGCTGCAGTTGAAAACCTCCTGCACACGATAAGGCCGCTAGTAATACTACACTCGGCCCTGTACTGAGTCAGCCTGCAAGGTGCATCCTCGGCTAGAAATTGGAATCCATGCTTTCTAGATGGAGAGCAGAGAAACAATGACCGCAGGCCAGTCCTCAAATCAATGGACCTGTAAAACCTCCAGCACATTCGGGAGATGATCCTCGCTACATGTTTATCTCAATCGCAGAAGTCTCTTCATCTGCCTGCACGTGCTTTATTCAGGAATTGCTTCAGTTTCTACCCTTTCTCAGTGCCATCCCCGCATATAAGGAGATGTTTTCTTCAACTTAGTTTAGAGTGGACAAAATGTCCACTTGAGGTTTAATAGTTACACCCAGTTGATAATGGTGTAGAAATATCAGCATTCCAATAGAGATCAAAGAAATCTCTAGATTGGCATCGTCACCAATCCTTGTCATAACGTGTTCCCAGATTTTTTTTTACTTCCCACCACTAATGTTCAGTCTTTTCTGACCATTGCTGCCATTCTGACCATTGGCCGTTCTCAGTCCCTCAGCTGGTTCCTATAGGCTTGGTCCACTATTATTACCATCCCTATTGGCAATCTGGACATCAGTGACCTTATTGCTGCCGAGCATTCGGCCTCCCAGGCAGATCCAGCCGCAGCGACCCGAAAGTTATGTCTGGTTTTCTGGATCATGGAGCTGCTGACCAGAATTGAGCCGCTGTCTGCCGTGAGCAACACGAAGGATCGAGAGGCAGGGATGATGTGCCCTGTCAAATAGAAGGGGCGAGGAAAGGTCTTGGGGAAAGTTTTGAGATAAAGTGGCAAGATGTGTTCCTTATTTTCTCCTATTGTAACACAGTGAAGGCCGCAGTGACAGGGAAAAGCGAGGTCAGTGAATAGGCCCGGGGTCATGGCGAAAAACGTAGAGTGTGGGCAGAAAACTGCTTTAAAAATCACTCTGCACAATGAATTCTTCAATACTCCCGTTTATACGTGCATGTATAGGTCAAACGCGACCATTTCATTTTTTTAAATATACTTATGTTTATTATGGGACTTGAGCGAAGAGTTCGAAGGAATGTTTACACAATGTTTCACTATTTCCTCATTAAGTCACGATCAATACTCAAAACTAACAAAAATACAAAATAAAGGCCCAGCCTCCACAAGAAGCTAAACCCACAGTCCAATTATGTTTTAGAAAATATTTACATGTCACTTCAAAATAGTCTGGAGCTAATGTAATGAAGCAAAGAGTTTCAGCACGCTGCTCCCGGATCTGTTGCACCAGCTGGGTGTCTTTGGGCATTAAGTTCAATTTTTGGCATGGATGGCACACAGGTTGGTGTCCTCAAACAGGCCAACCAAGTAGGCCTCACTGGCTTCTTGCAAAGTTCCAATTGCAACACACTGAAACCGCAGTGTGGTTTTGAAGCCCTGGGCAATTTCCCTCATCAAGCGCTGGAAGGACAGTTTGCGGATAAGCAACTCTATATGGAATTCTGGCATCAGCAGATTTCTCAGAGCGTGACTGTACGCCACCTGTAGCGATGAGATCTCTTCACTTCGCCAATGGAGGGGGTATATTTCTGGGCTGCCTTGGTGGCCAGATGTTTACTGGGCTCGTTGCCGCCGGTGGACTTCCAGGCTATCTGTTTGGTATGAGCCATCTCCGCTCACAGGATCAACTTGACCACCTGCAATAGTGAACTCATGTAAATGATTTATGTTCTTGTCTGCAGAGCGCAGCACAAGCAATGATCATTGCACTGTTACAGAGGGAGATATTAATAGCTGCAATAAACAAAGAACCCTTTTATTCAATCCTATTCATTGTGAATTGAGATATTCAAATATTACTCTTGCAGAGTTAAAGAAGGAGCTTAGAACCGCTCAGCAACCTGTTGATCTGCAGCTGGGCGCTGCTGCTGACCGTGCTGCAGGAGCGAGCCCACAGAAGGTGAAAAAAGTGTAGACCATGGGCAGTGTGCACCCTCCAGCCGCTGGACTCCATGGCAATGGGGATGGCTCAGCACAGAAAAAAGGGAAAGTAGTGTCATTCACCTAGGCCTAGGTTGTATACTAGCCGACAGCAGTGTGCAGGGATAATGGCCAAGCTGGAGGATGATCAGGAGGAGGAACCACCTCCCAACAGGACGGTGTGAAGCTCCACCAGTGGCACCGAGCAGTGGTCAGCATTAGTGAAAACGGCCACTCTGTACAGTGACAGCAGAAAGGAGCCAAGTGAGGCAGCCAGAGGGAAGGACGAATGGCAGCATGAGGCTGAGTCTCAACGTTTAGCCCCCAGTCAGAATGACAACAGCCACGTCAGGCCAATGAGACACAGAGCACCTCACCAGCTGCTTTCAAAGTCACATTCTGCTGAGCTTCCTTTGGTAACAGCTGAACTTACATGGGTGGGTAATGCACATGCACAGTCCAGCATCGCAGATCGAACATCACTTTCTCCATCTCCATAAATATTAGTGGTCAGACAGCGAGTATGACAGGCTGAAATGGAAGCCCAGAGGCAAGAGAATGGTATCCTGTGTGCAGAGTACCATAGACTGCGGGCTCAATTGAACAGCTGGACCAAGGCACTAGCATGTCCTCTGTGTGACAAGCTGGGTAAGAATTCCCTGTTCCATGCTACACTCCACAAATCAGCAGCTTCCTCTACAGTCTGTGATTGCCGGGTCCCTGCACATTATGATGAATTGTTTGAGGCACCTGAAAACAGAGTTGTGTGAATAGAGATCCTGCAATTGAATGTAATGAAATTCACGTGGATCATCCCCACGTGGCCCCCGCCATTCTGCCCCCTCCACAGCTTCTGAATTTATAGCCCTTGGATTCCTCTGGGGGGCAAGATAAAGCAACCGGCGAGCTTCCTCTTTCCATTGAAGCTGCGAATCTTGGAAAGCTCATGTGGGAGATTTTTGGTCCCTTTTGAAGGCAAGGACAGTGGCAATTGACAGCAGGCATGAAGATGAAAAGTCTGTGAGTGCTTGTGGAACCCTCCCAACAATATGTGAACTGAGGTCAAACTGAGAGATCACATCATGTTCTCACCCTTGACTTTGCCAAGAATATACTCACAAGCAATGGATCAGAGAGAATGGTACCTACATCAATTGACTGGCCTTTTTCTCTGGTGACGTCACTGGATTAGTAATCCAGAGAGACTAATGCTCAGGGGACACAGGTTCAAATCCAACTACGGCAGCTGATCGAATTTCAAATCAGTTGAGACATTCTGGGATATAAAAGTAATTTAAATAATGCTGACCGACATTAGAGTATCGTCGGTTGTTGTAAAAAAAAGCGGGTTCATAAATGTCCCATGCAGAAGGAAATCTGCGGTCCTTGCCCAGCCTGGCCTGCAGAAATGTGGTTGACACTTAACCATTCCCAAGGGATGGGGATGCCGGACTTGTCAGGGATGTTACATTGAAGAGAATGAAGAAAGTCCTTGCTCTATCACTCTGTAAGGCATATAGTGGCCTGCCTAGTTCAGCCTCGACGGTTTGAGTGACTTTTGTCACCAGGTTGGGAATTTAAATGAGAAATCGCAGCGATCACGTATTGACTCGCTCTTTACGATGGTTCAATGTCCATCATTGAAACATTTTAATAATATTTTTCAAATCGACCAGCTGTTATTCCCAGCATTATGCCGACCTCGGGGGTAACTGCCAATCAACCAGCTATTAATGCCGAAATTACATAGATGCAGAGCCGCATTTTCACACAAAGAATACCTCCTGGAGGCAGGATTGAAGAATGGGAGTGGGAATGAAGATTTGAGGCAAGTACAATTCACTCAGGACATGAAAGCACATTGTCTAGTTTTCACATCCTATTGTGTTTTAGCAGCAACACGCATTTGCAGCCATCAGACTATCAGGATCTCAAATTAATTCCCTAACTTTCAGAAACCTGGGCAAGAGAAAGTGAAAGTGCAACATCGTCAAATATTTTTTGTTGCACCGGAAAAATTGGAGACTCTGAAATATTTAGAAAAGAGAAATCTGGTTATAAGCTGCCTGGTGCATGCACTCTTCACTAGTGATGTCCTTCTGAACTCAAGCTGCAGGTGCACGGCTTCTACAGCAGACGGGAGGAAGCCTTTACCCGTAAAGGTAAAGACTGTCAACGGTGAGTGCACAAATCAACCAGTAACCAGGCATTTATAAAGAAAGTAAATGTATTGCATGCAATTCCCAGGAGCTGCTGGATGGTGAAATAAACACTCGGTCTGGGACCAAATGTTTCAGTAAGAGAGCGTCTCTCTTGTGATTTTAGTAAGCGAATGCGTTACCTTCTCGGAGTTCATGAGACAGCACCATCGACAGGATGGAGAACCAGTGACGGGAGAGACAGCGCTGAACCGAATAATAAACAGCTGCTGCACAAATGCAAGACGGCGGCCCAGCAGGAGGCTGGACACAATAAGAGTGGGATAAAAACAAAAAACTGCGGATGCTGGAAATCCAAAACAAAAACAGAATTACCTGGAAAAACTCAGCAGGTCTGGCGGACATGCTGAGTTTTTCCAGGTAATTCTGTTCTTGTTTTACAATGAGAGTGGGGATCTCCCCGTCACTGCAGGGTGAACATCTATATATTCACCTTCCATTTTAACATTTGGGTATTTTTCCTTCATTGTGTTCCTGGTCGGGAAATGATTCAAGATGAAAAATAAATCCCTATCCGTTTAAAAAGTCCCAAATTGGGGTCAGAAGAAGTGTTATTTTGACAGGATTTGCCACAAAACAGATAACCTGAATTGATGACATTTCCTTGTCTCCGAACTCTCCTAGACTTTCACTGCAGGTGCAGGATTGACGTTTATTCGTCAGTCATGCGCATTATTGAGCACAGGCGTGTGCCGCGCATTCACTGACAATTCCCATATTGGCAATTTAACTGAAAATTTGGTGTGAGTATTACATCCGTGGATCTCACTGGCGGTCAGATTTTCCCATTGGTAAATCGAGACACTACACAACAGAGGAATCTTTCACGATATGAACGTGCTAATCGGAGGACAATTCAATTTCTTTCATTCAACAAATCTATCAATTTGTGGGTTATTACGGATCATAAGGTTCCTAATAGCAATTAAAGAACAGCGAGTTCAGTCAGATAAGGTATCCGGTCATCCTTCTAGTCTCTGAAAAAACTGAATGAAGCCCGCAACCCCTCCATTCCCACATGCAGCATTTTCTTCTGTTACTGAGTAAAGTTAACCCCAGGCCTGTCTATTACAAAACCAGGTAGCTCCTCGTTAGTATAGTGGTTAGTATCCCCGCCTGTCACGCGGGAGACCGGGGTTCAATTCCCCGACGAGGAGTGCTTTGTTAATCTTTGAAGTAGGAAACACACGCAATTAGAAATGTATTTTAAAATTCAGATGTAGGACACAGTGCAGATAAATATTTCGTATCAGCGACAGGGAGATTC
Source organism: Carcharodon carcharias (assembly GCF_017639515.1). Taxonomy (NCBI): domain Eukaryota; kingdom Metazoa; phylum Chordata; class Chondrichthyes; order Lamniformes; family Lamnidae; genus Carcharodon; species Carcharodon carcharias. Next base: position 365,319 of record NW_024470585.1, read on the forward strand.
AGGAAACGCGGCTGTTCTCAGAGATCCGGAATATGGGAGTTCCTTGATAGAAACGGCCCTTCACACCAAGTCAGCCGACAGTTGCGTATGTGTCCGAACACCGATGCTGGCTCTTTCATTTAAACTGGGCTAAATCGGAATTTCCGTGAAATCAGTAAATTGGTACCTTGAAACTAGGACAGCTAGCTGAAAGAAGGTATTTTCAAACCGAGAAGAACCGGCCACACTCGATTTTGTAATGACTAACGAGGCAGAATTCATTAATAATTTGACATTAAACGCGCATCTTGTAAACCGTGACTGTAACATCACACAGTAATTTACATTGTAATCTCTGCGACCATTCTGTTCATCTTGAAAATTTATTTTTCTCCCTTTATTTCCTTTGGTTTCGGACAGCAGCTATTCAGGATCCTGCCTTGCATCCCCGGCCCCCTCGTAATTTTTAGCTTCTAATCCCATTGCCTCTCCCTCAGTGAACACGATGATTCTCCTAATTCCAGCCCTATTTACTGCTCACTGCACTATCAGCAGCTCCTTGGCACAGATATTATTTTTCTCTTTTGATGTTTCATTGAGTAAAATTTGAAAGATGGTGAACGCCATTCATATTCCTTTCTCTTCCTCCTCGCCAACCTTTCCGTTTTCTTTTTCTGTACCTCTGTTTGTCTCTGGAACTCACTCCTAACCCTCTTCAATTCCCGACGCAACTCAGTGCCTACATTTAACCCACTGACTGTTGCTTTACCGAGGTCCTTCCCCACGATTGCAGAAGGGATTAGATACATTTTTTTTGTAACTTTGAATAGGTAAGCTCAGCCCAAACCTATTCCCGCTGACTGGGAACCTAGGACTCAGTGCCACCGTAAAAGAATTAAAGCCAGAGATTTTACCGCGTTAATTAGAAAAAGAATTATACACACAAAGTGTGCTGGAACTCATGTACACGGCAACCTATCTGCGTGAAACGAACACAAGACAAATTGCAGGACTCCAATCTCCAATCTTTTGATAACCTTGCACGACACATGGAAGTAAAACGCTTCATCCAATAGGCCATACGACTATAACAGCAACAATGCAACAGATATCATGTCTTTTTCAGTATCGTTCAGGAACCTGAATCAAAAGGTAGACAGCGCACATTGCCCACGTGTCTGATCCCCTACTAAATCTGAGTTATGATAGTTTCCATGACCTTTGCTTGTTATTGTGTTTTCTAAACACTGAACCACAATGAACTTACCAGGATCCGGATACTGGAGTTACTGGCAGCTGTCAGTTCACACAGTGTTAAAAGACGCTAATCTGGCGGAATTGGGAACAACACATTTCCTGGGAGACCTAGTCCTCACTAAACTACCGGGAGGGGGAGAGTCAGGAACAGAACAACTGTGACATTCCGCTCTGTTCACTGACTCTTCATCCCTCCAGGTGAATCCCGTGCCAGGAGAGATTGATATGAATGGTGCATGACAGGAACTACCTGCAGGGAATGATCCCAGTTGGGCCACTAAAAGGGGCAAATTTCAGTTTTAAAGGCTCTCACTCCTTGGCCACAGTCTGGGACATTTTGTTCAGCTTCTGATTGCAGTGAAATGTGAAAAGTCCCGCAGTGAGATAATGTTTCAGAGATACAGATACAATAACAATCCAAATATTGAACAATAATGGCTGACACTGTATCCATTTTACCCCTAACGTCTCTGATAAAACTGCATGATATTAGACAGACTGACAGGCTGTTATCAGATGAACACACTGTACATGGACATCCTAAACATCGGCCAACTGCGACCCTGCCTCAGCTCATCTGCTGCTGAAACCCTCATCCATGCCTCTGTTCAATCTCGGCTTGACTATTCCAGTGTTCAGCTGGCCAGCCTCCCATCTTCTACCCCATATATACCTATGCTTATCCAAAATATGCGGCCTAGAACTTCACCTGAATACATGCGAAAAGTCCGCTACCCCGGAAGAAGATGGAAACAAAATCCGCGCCAAGGCGGGAAACGTAGTGAACATTGTTAATGATCAGTTTGTTGATCACCCGTTTTTGCAGTTTGTTCAGTTGCTGATAAATGAACATTTGTGTTCCTAGGCAACCGAAATGGCAAATTCTCCCCATAGATCAGCACAGAGACCGCTATTATGGTCACTGTAGCAGTTTTCACAGTGACATAGTTTGCTTTAAAATTCTGGCCCTCTATCGCTGACAGTGACAGTGACAATTGAAGATTGGAAATGGAGCTAAATTGTGAATGAGAAGTAAGGCGGCCACTTCAGTGACAATTTATGACGGGTGCTTCAGTGTGAAATGACGGAGTGCCTGCTCCATTTAAAGTTTGGTACTGCCGTAACAATGACAGTGTTGGAGAGGAATGAAAGTTTGATAGTCTAATATATGAAGAACATGATCAGTAGATCTGTTTTTGCCAGACACCATACTGACAGAGATACATTTGGAAAGGCCGGAGTTTCTTCAGGCGAGAATCATGATTGTCAATAGGTTCTCCGTATGAAAGAGGGAATCGAGATCAGTAATAGCGACAGCCAGATTAATATCACAGCATGTACAGGGAATGTTCAGACGTGTTCCGACTGAGAATTATGCGCCATGATTCTTTCCTATCATACATACAGACACTTTTTCGAAACATGAAAACAATATACGCTCAATATCCTTCCAGTAAACTTCTTTGAGACAGTATCAAGGCAGCAGGGGGCGGGGGTCACTCGGATTCTGTGTCTGGAATGTTACTGAAGAATGACCCAAGGACCATCGACACTCAGTCCTTGCTGACTGACCGCGCACCAGCTGGAACATTGGAACTACCGTATTTGTAAGTTGAAAGCTTCAGGTTACCGGCGAGCTGGAAGGGAATGAGTTTTCCCCAGAGCTGCCTCATTGTTCCGACCTTCACAAAGCTGCTCAGCAACTTCAACGCTCCCCTTCTGAATGTTGATAATATTCCGCCGAAAGCAAACCTCAAGCTGATAAACTTCTTGCCATCAACAGGCTGACATCTTATCCAATCAACCTTTTTCTATTTATTTCATGAGATATGGATATGCCTCCATGACCAGTATAAGTTACTCATCCGAAATTGCCTTGAGAAGGATTGCTACATTGACACAGTGAAAGAACTTCAAACATTGAAGTGAAATTAGTTTTGAGTGTTGCCCTGTCCTCTGGTTGATGCAAGTGAAGCTTGCAATTGGAACTGAATTGCGAATGAGAAGTAAGACGGTCACAGTGTTTAAGAATTATGACGGGTTCTTTAGCAAGAAATGACCGAGTGCCTGTTGAATTTAAAATTTGGTAGTAAAGGTCGGGGAAGTTGCAAGTGCAGGAAACTGAAATATATTTCCACCTGGCTCTCAATCAGCGGCTTTAGGCGATTAGATCAAGTTGCGGAACCAGTAAATGAGAGAACAAATAACAGGCCGACTGCCCTTGGTGATTTACAAATCTATCCCAGGAACAGTCATACAGAAAAGCTACTAAACCGTGGGGAGAGCTCACAGTTATTTTGCGTTGGGTTTACCCTCTGTTGGTTGTCTTCGTAGCTACATTGTCAGACAGAGATTGGAATTGCGACAAGTTAGACGGGAAAACATTGGTTTCTCAGCGGCCTAGTTTATCCGTCGCTTACACGTAGCTCAGCAATGAAATAAACGTTGCGCAGTTCAGTATTTTACTTCGTTCCGGTCATGTTTGAGAATAATTAACAACAAATTAGGAGTATATTGTGCTGCTTTTTTAAAAGAGATCTCGAAGCAGCAAATGCATTTTTTTTGGCCTGGCCAGCAGCTGACTAACTGTTGAGAAATTTAGTAATGGATAGACTTTGCTGACAGATGCAGTATTTGCGTGAAATTGTTACGAAGCGAGTTATTGTTGTCGTGCAGAGGGCTGTTAATAACTTGAATTCCTTCGAAGTCGAATAAATTTGGTTGGCCCGTACGGGGATCGAACCCGCGACCTTGGCGTTATTAGCACCACGCTCTAACCAGCTGAGCTAACCGGCCACTTCAACCATTGTCTCTAGTATCTGGTTTTCAAATTCAACTGTGGAGGATTCAGCATTCTTCCTTGCTGATTGATTGTGCACAGTCTGGAACTCTCCTATTTGTCCAGTTGAAACTTCAGATTACCAGCGAGCTGTGAGTGTATGTTTCTCCCAGAGCTGCTAAATGATCCGACCCTCAAAAAGCTGTTCAGCAACAGATACCTTCTCCTTCTTGTCAATGATGAAAATAATCTGTCCAAAGCAAACCTTCAGCTGCAAAATATCCCGTCATCAATAGGCTGATATCTATGCAATCTCTTTTCTATTTATTTCTTGGGATGATGGGCATGTCGCGCATGACCAGCGCAAGTTGTTCATTCACAACTGCCTTAAGAACGATGCTTTATTTAATCAGAATGAGCACTTCAAATACTGAAGTAAAAATAGTGTCGAAATGTTGCCGTATCTCCAGGATGTTGGAATTGAAGCGTGTGGATTTCATGGTAAATGCAAGACGGTGGCTTAAACGAGAAATTACCGAATGCCTGTTGAAATTTACACTTGGTGCTATCATTCATGGGAGTTGCAATGTCAGGGAACTGAAATATATTTCCGCCTGGCCCTTAATCGGTGACTTGAGGCGATCAGAGCAAGTTGGGAAAGTGGTAAGTAATAGGCCAACTGCCCCTCTGATTGATGTATTTACCTGATTAACAGTTATGCAACAGCGCCGCTTCCCAAGTCCCAGAGTAACATTGTGGGGAGAGCTCACTGTTGTTTTGACTCGCGTTTACCCTCTTCTGGCTGCCTTCATAACGAGGCGTTCGAGAATGGTTGGAATTAGACCGGGGCGGCATTGATTTCTGAGCCCAGGAGGTTACGTGTCACCAATCAACGGTGCGCAGTTATAATGCAAAGTTTTCCAATCCGTTGCACTGTTTTGCTGCAAACATCACTGGGAATTGTTTATCAGGCTGTATGGCAGAGCGAACGGAGAACTTACATTTTAAAGAGCGCCCGAGCACCGAAGTGAATCCTGAAAACATCAGCGTTACGGGTGTTTGGGAGATGGATTTGTACCAACCAGATTTCTCTCCTGAAAAAAAGCCACATGCATATTTAGCCGTGCTTTTCGCGGCACATATTAACTATTTGGCAATATATATAGGGAGAATCTTCATGAAGTTTTCAAGCAACGAGAACAGTGGTTGTGTTTGATAGTGACGAGGTTTGAAAGCAGGAAGTTATCAATTGATTGGTTAGATGGTCAGAAAAGTGCCAAATGGAATTCAATCCGGGGGAGAGCGATGTAATACAGCTGGGGAACTCAAACAAGTCGAAGGGAATACACAATTAATGAAGAGAGTATTGGGAGGTATAGAGGGAGTGATGGACATTGGATCGAATCTCTACAGATTCCCGAATGTTACTTGAAAGGCCAATGAGGTGATAAAGAAGTCAAGTAGAATCATTTCGCTTAATAGACGAGGCATAACACATACTAACAGGGAGGTTATGGAGGTACTTTATCAATTATTAGTTAGGCCACAATTTGAGTACTGTGTGCATTCCTGGTCACCTCATGGACATTACCAAGTTACAAATCGATGGTGGAGGTCCGGCACGATGAACGTGGATATCCTGTGGTATCTGCTGCTAAAAATGGGAGCCAACGTTAGATAAAACTCGTCATCCCAGATTGAGCAGTGACCCTCATCAATATTCCACAACCCGAACTCTGACCGGAGGGATATATTAACTTTTAACGGATCCACACAATTTAATTTTGAAGCCCACTGAACTGAACAACACAGCAGAATCTCCTATGTATCTGTTGCATTTCACAAAATAACAATCCACACCCCTCCTCTTGCCAATGTGCTTGAAAGGAGCGTTATATGTCAACATTTAAAACCAAGCTTCACATGGAGGTATTTAGGAAAATGACGAACTGTCTGACCTAATAGGTCGATTTGAACGTGGGTTTGAAAGAAGAGAGAGTTAAAGGGGCTCAGAGCTTAAGGGACGGAATTCCTGATGTCACGAACGTACCATAATTCTCATAATATTATTGTGATTTATTGTAAAAGTTGGTAATAGTGGGATTTGATTAGTTTCTCTGAGTGTGTGGGGGATGTAATTGAATTGGAGACAGCTTGTCTGGAGGCTTTAACTCATCAATGAAGCTAGGTTTTAAATGCTAAATGGGAAAACATGGCTGACGACTTAGAATGTGAGCTGAGCAGAATTTGCAGTTAAATCGCAGTAGTTTGAATTTCAATGAGGTGGTTGGATGTTACACCTAGCCAGAGAAGGCAACCAATCAGCATGTTTATTTTTTCCCAAAGGTTCCAGATAATATTAGCACTATGATTAGCAATATGGTTCATATTATGAGAAAGGCAAAGTTCCAAAGACACCTGGGAACAATGGGGCTCACATTAAAAAGTACAAACACGTATAAAGGAGAACGATGACAGGGAAGGCATTCTAAGGTCGACTGGAAGTGTAAACAGCCTTCAGTATTTGTGCATTAAGCCTGCTGTCTACACAGACCGAAGCATGGAATAGCCACTTTGAATACTTCTGCCCAGGGTATTGTGTCGACTTGCTAAGGTCTGTTTAAATATATTTATTTTTACTATTTCCTTAACGGGAGTGTAAGTGGAAGCGAGGTTAATTAAGGGTTTTAGGAGTTAATATAGCAGTAATTTGTAGACCTATGTTGTGCTCGAAATCCTCTTACATGTGTTACATGTTCGGTACAAAACATCAGACAATTACCTGGAACCGTTCATTCCTCACCTTCACGTGTTCAGCTATTTTCTAATCTCCCAGTCAACGCAGAAATTAAAGCCGTGATTCATCAAATCCTGCAGCTCATAAGGAGGCCTGTCAGCCAATCTACTCTGTGCCCGTTCTTGGAAAGAGCTGTCAATTTTGTTGCACAATCAAGTTTCCAAGTCACCCTGTAAATTAGTTATTTTTAAATTCAGATTGAATCTCATTCCACCGACCTTGCAGATAGTAAATCAATGCAGCGTGATTGCTGGGAATATTTAAAAAAAAAATCCTGGAAATCCTCAGCGGTCGGAGGCACCAGTGGAGGTATCAGAGTGAACTGTGCAGGTCGATGACTTATCATCAGAAATGAAGAAAGATAGAAATATACCAAGTATTAAAAACGTGGAGAGCAGGAAAGGGCAGGATGTACAAAGGCGAATGTCTGTGATGGTGGAGGGAAGGGGAGAACATGTTTTTTGATGCAACATCCACAGAGAGTTGTAATGGTTATGGTAAAGAATCAAAAGGTATGTCCAGATGGAGTTGTGAATGGCTGCATATTAACCGCCCAAATGTAATATGAAGGGGCAAAGATAGAAACGTGACAAAACCCAATAAGAAATAACATGGAGGCAGATGTTATGAAGGTTACATCAAAGTAACAACGTCCGAAAAAAAAAATGCGTTTATGTGCCGATATTAAGAAGCCTGAATGGACCAACATTACATTTAGAGGTGTTTACTTAAGGAAGCACTTTGCTTTATTACAGGTTTAGCAGACCAAGGGAGGAGATTCACTGGTTTATGTTACTGCACGTTATGCAAGAAAGAGTGGGTAGGGTTAAATGGTGGATCGTTTTAATGATGGTCTGGGGTTGGCAGATACATTTACTTCCCTAAACTTAGTGATTCACACAACTTAAACGTTATTCCGAATGAGCTGTATTGCTTCCAAGGGAATAGTATCACACTTTCCCCAAACAAACACCATAATAAATGGTTTACCCACTCGAGAAATCCATCTCTGTGCCTTTGGAGATTCCGTTTTCAATTTCTGCAACTTAATAGCTCCCTGAATTAAATACACCCTTCAAGGCTTTGAAGGTCCAGTGCACAGACCAGGATAACAATTGTTACGTCACACTCCACTGGTTAAAATAAATAGTTGATGCAAGTTGGAAGATTTGTGAAATGAAGCCAAAGGGAGGCTGCCGGTCTGTCTGTGAGGGAAATGCGCTGCAGGCAGAGATTACCAAAGAAGGAAATGGGAAAAATATAAATGCCATGAAGGCGCTTGTTAGACAGTGAAGGCAGCGATGGGAAACACATTCAATACAGACCGGACAGTCGTGTCGGTAGAGCATCAGGCATTTATTCTCAGGGCCCATTGCTCCAGACCAAGTCCAAGTGCAGCCTTTTGGGTCAAAAGGCTTAGTCCCAGTGAAATGACAGTTTAGAAAAGCAAGGACCATAAAACCATAAGACATAGGAGCAGATATTAGGCCAATCGGCTCATCGAGTCTGCTCCACCATTCAATCATGACTGACAGGTTTCTCAACCCCATTCTCCCGCCTTCTCCACGGAAGCTTTGATCCCCTTACCAATCAAGAACCTATCTATCTCGGTCTTAAATACACTCAGTGACCTGGCCTCCACTGCCTTCTATGGCAATGAATTCCATTGATTCACCGCTCTCTGGCTAAAGAAGTTTCTCCTCATTTCTCTTCTAAAAGGTCTTCCCTTTACTCTGAGGCTGTGCCCTCGGGCCTAAGTTTCCCCTACGAATGGAAACATCTTCCCCAAGCCCACTCAAAGAATGCTGACTTTTTTCAAGAGAACAGAAGAGATGGATATGTTTAATCGGTTTGCAAAAAATAAAGATTTTTTTCTCGAAATTTCAGCATCCACGATCATCTTTAGGAATTATTTCTAGATTCCCAGCTGCTTTAAGTGTGATAAATTATTCTGGACTTTACCCTTGGTGGGCCGAGACACTGGCGCTGTGAATCAGTGCCAGCATTATGTGCTGATACAACTCCATTCATCCTGCCGGCAGATGCATTTTCTCCCAATTTAATCTGACACTAGATTCTAACAGGGTAGAAAACCCGATCAGACCACCCTTCTCAAGATATCAGAAACAGGTAGCATCCCTGAAAAGGGGGGAGAAAAGATGCAGAGAACGACACTAGGTGAATGTCTCCTTCAGCGAAGCAGCAATGACAGGACGGGCACCTTCTCTGCTTTACCCTTCCTGTAATTATATAAATCTAAGATTTACAGAGCTGAACTCCTAAAGTGACCAACTAAACTCCGGAATCAGCACTGCTTCCAATCCAGTGCCAATGTAATCCTGGTGATATGAGCAGCGCCTGTAAGAATATGAGAAATAGAGGCAGATGTATTATGTGTTTCACGGCTTCACAAAAATTCACGAACTTTCAGGCTGATCTGCTGCCTCAATTGTACCATCCTGGGAATTTCAAATTCGCACCGTCAAACAGCGCCATCACTTATAATGAATTCCTAATAAGTTTGCGATCCCAGAAGTGATGTGCAATCATGTTTACAGCAAAATGGTGCTATGTAATTCACGACATTGCATTACAAAACTCCTTTGTACTTTTCATGCCTGTTGCATAGATCCGTGTAGCAGCAAATTTAAGGCAGTTGAGTAAATATCTATTGGAATGAGTGGTACTTCGGATATGACAGCCTGGAAGTTCAGATGTTAAAATGATTGTTTGTACATGTGCACTGGCGGATAGTGTGCGGTGCACCTGAAGACCCAAATCTTTTTGCATTTATTTGTTCCCCTGTTTCTCACCACCTAGGAAATACGCCCATTGCTCATTTGGTGCCTGAAATATCTGCTCGTTGTGTACTCCCCACACCCTTAATGACTGGCTCTGCATCGACTGTTCAGCTGGCGGCACTAAAATCATGTGCTTTACAAGTGTCGTCCAACAGGGTGCGTCATAGCCCAGATATTTTTCGGCGACAAGTAATTCACTGACTCAGAAACTAATGCTTTCCCCGTATAACGTTTTTGAATTAAATTTAATTCGGTTTCGCTTCTTATAAAGAACACTCAGCACAGCCCAAATACTAGCGAAAAGCAAGGAGAACTCTCCACAGTGTTGTCTTCTCTTCTGTCAAGCGGTGCTGCGAAGCGACTGTCCCTGAGATCAACGCATGCATGACGACTATAGTTGGATTCTTTTTCCTGCAGTTTAGTTGTTACTATATTTGCTATAAACACAACAAATCTCTGACTGAAAGCCAGGTAGAAAGATCTTCCAGTTCCCTCGCCTTGCAACTCCGCCGAATGCTGGGAGTGAATTGAAAATCCAACACCCAGTCGGTGGACCCACTTGATTTTGCGCTGAATCACCTGTCCCGACATGCGCTGCCAACTTCAATGGTTGGTGCAGCCATTTCTCCAGCCCCCTCAGCTCCTGTATCTCATTTAGCATTGACTAGTATACCTTATATCACCTTTCCTCTCTCTACCTTCACTATTCTCCGCATTAAATATCACTTCATGGCATCTGTTCGATCAGCCTACCTCTGTCCTCTGGAAATTTATTATTATCCTCCTCTGAATTTTACAACACTTCTGAATTTTGTGTCATCCACACATTTTGAATTGGTGCCCTCCACGTTGACACCTCGGTCCTAAGTTGAAGAAAAAACAGCATCAATGACACTTCTGATGGCTGGAGAATCCCATGATATAGCAATTCACCGCGGCTCTTTGTTTCCTCCCATTCAGCTGACTTTGTACCTATGCTCCACTGACAGTCTTCTTCCCAAAACAATCAAGCTAACTGAATGCAATCTGCTTTTAACACATCCAGGCATGTTTTCCGTAAAGAATCCGCTCTTATCCATGTGGTAATACATTTTGTCTCTGGACATCGTTTCCAAAAGCTCTTCCACCACTTAAGGTTAAATTGGTGCGTGTGTGGTTTACAAAATGATAATTAGTTACATTTTGTGAACAATAGTATGACATTTGCAATTCTAAAATCCTCTAGCATCGTCCGTTATAAGTAAGCAGGATTGGAAATTTGCAGCCCACTACCCTCCACAATTTCCAAACGTTCTTTCCTCAACACCCTGCCCTGAACCAATCCAGGTGAATTATCAACATTTAAGTAAAGCCAGGTTTATAATGCCTCCTCTTTCTACAATTGTCGTCCATCCAATTTCACATCTACCTCGAGTTTCACTCTGCCTTTGGCCGTGTTTTTCTTTCTTGGCAAACACGATATAATCATTTGGTTCCAGGCATGAAATTCCGTTTTAGTCCCTATTCGGCCCGTTCCTGTTTTCGCAACCTTTTATATTTATATCCATAGAATAAAAAAAAAACATCTGCTAGTCTATTCTCCCATTCGCCCTTTTCTACCTGTATTTATTCTTCACATCCCCTATGAATTGTCTATTTTTTTCCAAGGTTCTCACTTGCAGTGTAGTGTCGTCTGGGTCGTGTCCTCCGCCAAACCATCATCATTTGATTTATCAATGATCTTCCGTCCAACATAAGGTCAGAAATGGAGATGTTCGCTGATGATTGCAAAATATTTAGCACCATTCGCGACTTCTCGGATACTGACGCAGTCCATGGCCAAATGTAGCAAGACCTGCACAATATCCAGGCTTGGGCTGACAAGTGGCAAGTAACATTTACAACACACAAGTGACAATGATAATCTCCATCAAGAGATAATCTAACCATCGCCCCTTGACGTCCGACTGCACTTCACTGAATCCTCACAATCAACATTCTGGGGGTGAACATGACCAGAAACTGAACTGGACTAACTATATAAATGCTGTGGCTACAAGAGCAGATCAGAGGCTGTGGATCCCGCGACGAGTAACTCACTCCCTCGCTCCTGAGAGCATATCTGTAATCTACAAGGCACAAGTCAGGAGTGTGATGGGATACTCCCCACTTGTCTGAATGAGTGCATCTTCCACAACACTCAAGTAATTTGACATGGTCCAGTTCCACGCAGCCCACTTGAGTGGCACCCCACACACAAGCATTCACTCCCTCCCGCCACTGACGGATGGCATAAGCAGTGTCTACCATCTATAGGATGCACTTCAGGGATTCACCAAGGCTCCTTAGGTACCACCTTCCAAACCGACGACCACTACCATCTAGAAGGACAAGGGCAGCAGATAAATGGGAGCAACTCCACCTGGACGTTCCCATCCAAGTCACTCACCATCCTGACTTGGAAATATATTGTCATTCCTTGACTGTCACGTGGTCAACACCCTGTAACTCCCTCCCTTACAGAACTGTGGGTGTACCTACACCACAGGAAGAGCCGCGGTTCAAGAAGGCAGCATACCATCATCTTCTCAAGGACAATTAGGATGGGCAATATAGGCTGGCCCAGCCAGCAAGCCCTCATCATGTGAATGAATAAAAAGAAAAGAATCTGACAGCCTTTACTTCTTCCATTTTGCTCGATACATATTTCCTCATCGAAAACCTTTGGTTTTGTCTGGACATACTTTCCCATTCGTGGCAAGGAACCATCACTTGACCCAAACAATCTCTTAAAAGGCAGTCACTGCGGCTTTCCTGAAAATATTTCGTTTCAATTCGCTTGGGCCAGAATAGGGAAAATGTGTGTTAGCATCAGTGTGTGTTTGTGTTTGCGTGTGTGTGTGAGAGAGAGAGAGAGAGAGACGGGTTGAAGGGAGGCGGGGATGTTAGTGTTTAGAGGGAGAGATACATAGAGAGCCAGAGAGAGAAAAATGGAAAGAAATAAATAGAGGGATATCGAGGGAGAGAGAGAGCTGGAGAAGGAGAGAGATGTTGATGCAGAGATATTTGTTTTTCATTTTATCCATTCGTCCCGTGACACTGGAAGTGGTTGGGCCCTATAGAGAGGGAAGCGGATAACCCAGAGAATGTTAGTTGATGCCTGTGATTCATTCAGTTCAGCATCAAACTGTGCTCCTTCATAAAATGAAAGCAGATAAAATTCTAGGGTTACATTAGTAAAAATGACAGATGAATAAACATTGAGCTGGTGGAGCAAGAATAAGATGGCGGCCGTAGGTGAAATGTCACCGTATCTTTGTGAAGAGTTAGAAACATAAATCATGCCCCGCCTTCTTCACTAGAGCTGTAATAAGGGTTGTTTGTGAGGTTATTGTCATATCTGCCCGCTGCTGAATAATTTACATTTTCAGCGTTATCACAGGACAATATTACGTCGATCCAGAACTCAGTCGACTCTTGAGCACCCCTTTCGACACCTTATGGCATTGTGACTCTATGATCTGCCAGTAAATTCTTAATCAGGAGCGATCTGATGCTAAGTCTGTTACCAGCAGTCGAGGCAGTGGAAGCTGGAATAGTCTTTGTTAAAGCTGCTGCAGTTATATAGTTGGCAGATGGAGGTTGGATGGAGCTAATGGTCAGCACTGAGATGATGGAGCTCTTGTCGCAGCTCCTGACTCTGGGGTCTCCAGTGCTTCTCTAAGCTGGAGTGTTCTGAGATTCAAATCTTACAGAATATAAAGTTTTCAAAGCAGGTCAATCACCTGTGTACAGGCCCAGCTTAATCAGTCCCTCTTCACACACAATCATCTCCTCCCATGAAGCAGTGTAATGAAGATACATTGTCCTTTCTATGAGGGAAAGCTGCCCTTCCTTAGGGAAGGAGACTGAAACCCTGGCAAGTTGGATCTTTAAGTTATTCTGGAAGTCAGGGATCAGAAGAAAGTTCAGGACCGAGAATGCACCGTTCTGATTACAGTAAGAAATGCTGCACCAAGGACCTGCTCCAGTTAAACACAGGCGACAAGGTTTGGACCAGCCACCTTGAAAGAGCGGGCATCATAGACTGGGGAGATGAAGATCAAGCAAGATCATACCTGTTACATACTCCAGAAGGTACAATCCACCGGAACAGGATTCTCCTCCCCATCCATTGAGGAGAACCTCCTATCTTTTTTTTAGCTAATCAGGTAGAGACACTCAAGTGGGTGTACCTACATAATATCCATTGCAGTGGTTCAATAAAGCAGCTCAGCACCACCTTATCAAGGGCAATTGGTAATGGGTAATAAACAGCAGCCTAGCCAGCCGGCTGTCAAATCCCATGAATGAATAAAAGAATGTGCCAGAAAAAAAGGATACTCTGATTTCTCAACTCCAAACCAATAAAGCTGGCCCAAAACAACTGGGCCAACAACCCTCCAGATGTGACCAGAACGAGATCTGGTAGAATTGTCAGGCCTCCAGGCTGTCTGGATTTATAAAGTCATTGGCTTGAAGAAGGAGAAAGGGTAGCTGTAAAAAAATATTGTACTGCAATTATGTTGGGTTAAGAGTGGAGGGAAAGGTACTGCGAGTATGTTCGGCATAGCAAGAGTTAATGTGAGACTGGAGAACAGTACTGCCCACAGCGTGATAGAAAGAGTGACATAACAGTATAGCTAAGGTAGGCAGGTTAGGGCATGGGACAGGCATGATCAGGAGACTTGAGTGGATGTCAGCATGGAGATAGCTCTTAGTCTGGGCTATAGTTTGTAAAAGAAAAAACACAGAAAAACACACGTGCACGTAAGCACACATAGGCACGTGCTAATAGTCAGCACTGAGATGATGGAGCTCTTGTCGCAGCTCCTGACTCTGGGGTCTCCAGTGCTTCTCTAAGCTGGAGAAACACACACACACGCACAGACATGCAGTTGTGTTGGCAACAAACATTTATTGTTCAACATTACAAGCCTCTGAACATCTTTGTGAAACCTACTGAACAGAACGCTTACAACACAAAGTATCCAAGTTTACTGACGATGAAAAATGGCGTGAAAATGTGTGTTGGAGATAACGCAGAACATTTGCAAAGGGAAATGGATGGGTTGAGTGTGTGGGAAAGAACAGGGCAGGTGGAATACAACATGCCAAAACGTAAACAGTTTCAGCTTGGTAACAGAAACTAGGAGAAATAAGTTTGACTAAGATTATGCGGGACATGGCTCAGCTCCTGCCTGTTGCTTTGAGGCAGTCTATGGGAGGTATTTTCTATATCTCACAAGGGGGTTTAACGGTGTGCCGCCTCTTTCTGCTTCGCCATTTGATTGTGGAAAATTTGGGGAGCAGTTAAGTTGTTCAAAACCGTAATGGATGGTGAATTGAGTGAAACTTCGCGAGTGAATTGCCGGCCGTTATCGGACATCACGAGGGCCAGGATGCCAATGAGCTCTCCAGGTTGTTGGCCTTGTTGTTGAACTTTCCTCGCACTAAAATTTTAATCCTTCTTAAATTAAAGTAAGTATCGAAATATTTCAGAACAGCTTCAAATTTCCCCCGAGATTCATTTATTCCTTGGCTCACAATGACGTCATCGGTGATCGGACCTTCTGATTACAAAAGTGTTTTCAGTTCTTCAGCCTGTGTCTCCTTATCTAACCCTAAAACTATCGTATATCTTCTAAAATGCCCGCCAACGCCACCAATTCTGTGCCTGATTTGCCCCTTGGGTCAGCAAAGATCGACCAGTTGGCCCTGATTTATTATCCATGGCTGTTTTTCTCTCACCAGAAGAGAGTTCAGATTTAATTGTTGTTACACTTTTAAAGATGGCTCTGCAGTAGCCGTTTAGTTCACTTCATCCCGCGCCTTTGGGGTTTTGGCGGACTCCAGCGGCGATGTCGGACCCAACCTGAAAGTGATCTATTTTCTTTGCAGCAAGTCTTTGAATCGAACGTTTGGGTCTTCTCGCGAATTTCCCAGAGTATAGTGTTCAGTTCATCAAAGGTAATTTCCGGTTTCACTGAGGCGTCAAACGTTTTTATTTCAACCGTTCTAGGCCGCCGTTTCTGGACTTGGGCTGGGCGCAGTGATTGAAGAAATAGACTATTCTACCTGATTCATGCCCTCAATACTTTTAAATACCCGTTCAGCCTTTGTACCGATTTTTAAAATATTATTTAGTTTGCTCACCTTTGCGATCTGTCTAGATTCTGTATTTGATGGGGATTTACAATGCCCGCGACGTGCTCTGCTGGAGTCATTCAGCTATACAGTGGATTTCTCTTCTGCCCTTGAGCCTCCAGTTCTGCAATGGGGTTACTTCTTCGGCGATCTCCACCTGTGCTCTTCAGTTTTGGTGAATTTGTCAGGTCCGGATATGGTTCCTTTAGTTTATTAGATTTTGGGGTCTTTCCCCAGCTTGTATTGAGTTCTGTGTTCGGTCACTAGTTACCACCAAGTTGTAAGGCTTCTGTCTATTGGTCTTACAAAGAAGGTTCAGCTGTTGAACAGTCACTGTTTATTGGTAACACACGGCGATATACATAAGCACCAGCATAGCCCAGGCTAAGAGATATCTCCATGCCGTTTTCTACACGAGCCCCTAGTTCACGTCATTCCGACGTCCGAACCTGTCTACCCCAGGTTTACTGTTATGTGACTCTTTATATCACACTGTGGCGGGCTCTTTTCCAGTCTCACATGAACTCTTGCTGTGGGAAACAGCTTTACCCTACACTTTGAAGTCAGTTCCATCATATCGGCCATTAAAATCGAACGTATATAGCTGAGACCGAAGTCTTCATCCATCCGGCACCCCACTAGATACAGCCGGCCAAGGTGAAAATGTCACTTTACTTCCTACTATCTGTTGTCTGTCCATTCACAATTCATTTTTCATGCTAATATTGACGCCAAATCCCATAATTCCTAAGTTTGCGTAAGAATCTCTAAGGATACTTTAATGGATGCTTTCTGAAAATCCAAATTTAGTGTATTCACTTGTGTTCCCTTTGTCCTCGTAATTACATCCTCAAAAACGCTAATAAGATTGCCGTACTCAATTTCCCCTTCACAAACTTGTGTTGAGTTTATTGAATAACATTAAGATTTTCCAAGTGTTCTATTAGCACATCCCGAACAAAAATAAAATATCATTTTGCCTAGCAGTAATGTTAAGCTAATAGGTCCCCGTTTTCTTTCCTGCTTCCTTCCTAAATATCGGGGTTCGTTACCTTCCAATCCTTGGGAACTGTTCTGGATTCTAAGTAATTCTGACAGATCGAATCCAATACATCTGCTATCTTTGCAGCTACCTCTTCTGTAAAACTCCATATTGTAAGTGGAAAGGTCTAGGAGATTGCTTGGAACTTACCCCCATGAATGTCTCCAGAAATGTTTCTTTTCTGGTACAGATTTACACAAGTTCAATATATTCACTTGATATTTGGTTTCAGGTTTATTCTGAATCGTTTTTGAGCCAAATCCCCATTCCCATTATAATGTCACCTTTCTCTGAGTCCAAAGGATCAATGTTTACTGTTATGTGACTCTTTATATCACATTGTGGCGGGCTCTTTTCCAGTCTCACATGGACTCCTGCTGTGGGAAACAGCAAGATTATTTTTGTTCTCATCTGCATAATTTATAGAAATGTTTACAAACTTTTTTTAAAGTTAGTAGTTGGTGTAATATCATATTCTCGTTACTGTATCCTTGTAAATTGTAGATCCTCTTTGGTTGAAATCTAAAAGCTTTCCATTCTCGCGGTTTATTACTATGGTATCTTTAACCACTCTTGTTTGTAACGGTTGCGCAGTTCTTCTTTTGTCTTGGGGCTGATACAACTTAAATGGATGTATACGTGTTTAAAATTGTACAGTAATTATTTTAATGAGAACCATTGTTTGTCCACAATCATATATTTAACAGTGGTGACCCAACCTACATTTGACAGCTCGCATTCAAAAGCTATTTGTTTGCTATTTTGAGAGTCATTACCCGAGATTCAGCGTAAACCAAATCATTTACAAAAACAAAATCTAAACTTCTACCTTATTATTTTCAGTCTCCCTTAGAAATCGCGTTTTATAAGATTATTAATTAAACCGTCCTTATTGCACACTACTAGATCAAAAAGTGATCTAAACTAGATCCAGAACCTTTGTTGAGTCGTTGAAATGCTGATCCACAAAATTATCATGTATACATTGAGGCACATTTCCATCGGGATTTCATTCTGATGATGAATTTCAATGGCAGGCGTTTGGTGGACTGGCCTGCTCAACTTTGCCATTGCCGTTCTGAATTCACTGAAGCGGAAGCGCTGTTTGTTTGTTAAGTGACTGGAACTAACGCCAAATGTTATGCAAGCTGCTTTTCTCAGCTGGGCACGGATTGTACTATAAAGGGGATATCTTAAGGATATCAGATACATTCCAATGTGAAC